>NW_027167618.1:0-27162 GCF_013368605.1 Nyctibius grandis
AACCTAACCCTAACCCTAACCCTAACCCTAACCCTAACCCTAACCCTAACCCTAACCCTAACCCTAACCCTAACCCTAACCCTAACCCTAACCCTAACCCTAACCCTAACCCTAACCCTAACCCTAACCCTAACCCTAACCCTAACCCTAACCCTAACCCTAACCCTAACCCTAACCCTAACCCTAACCCTAACCCTAACCCTAACCCTAACCCTAACCCTAACCCTAACCCTAACCCTAACCCTAACCCTAACCCTAACCCTAACCCTAACCCTAACCCTAACCCTAACCCTAACCCTAACCCTAACCCTAACCCTAACCCTAACCCTAACCCTAACCCTAACCCTAACCCTAACCCTAACCCTAACCCTAACCCTAACCCTAACCCTAACCCTAACCCTAACCCTAACCCTAACCCTAACCCTAACCCTAACCCTAACCCTAACCCTAACCCTAACCCTAACCCTAACCCTAACCCTAACCCTAACCCTAACCCTAACCCTAACCCTAACCCTAACCCTAACCCTAACCCTAACCCTAACCCTAACCCTAACCCTAACCCTAACCCTAACCCTAACCCTAACCCTAACCCTAACCCTAACCCTAACCCTAACCCTAACCCTAACCCTAACCCTAACCCTAACCCTAACCCTAACCCTAACCCTAACCCTAACCCTAACCCTAACCCTAACCCTAACCCTAACCCTAACCCTAACCCTAACCCTAACCCTAACCCTAACCCTAACCCTAACCCTAACCCTAACCCTAACCCTAACCCTAACCCTAACCCTAACCCTAACCCTAACCCTAACCCTAACCCTAACCCTAACCCTAACCCTAACCCTAACCCTAACCCTAACCCTAACCCTAACCCTAACCCTAACCCTAACCCTAACCCTAACCCTAACCCTAACCCTAACCCTAACCCTAACCCTAACCCTAACCCTAACCCTAACCCTAACCCTAACCCTAACCCTAACCCTAACCCTAACCCTAACCCTAACCCTAACCCTAACCCTAACCCTAACCCTAACCCTAACCCTAACCCTAACCCTAACCCTAACCCTAACCCTAACCCTAACCCTAACCCTAACCCTAACCCTAACCCTAACCCTAACCCTAACCCTAACCCTAACCCTAACCCTAACCCTAACCCTAACCCTAACCCTAACCCTAACCCTAACCCTAACCCTAACCCTAACCCTAACCCTAACCCTAACCCTAACCCTAACCCTAACCCTAACCCTAACCCTAACCCTAACCCTAACCCTAACCCTAACCCTAACCCTAACCCTAACCCTAACCCTAACCCTAACCCTAACCCTAACCCTAACCCTAACCCTAACCCTAACCCTAACCCTAACCCTAACCCTAACCCTAACCCTAACCCTAACCCTAACCCTAACCCTAACCCTAACCCTAACCCTAACCCTAACCCTAACCCTAACCCTAACCCTAACCCTAACCCTAACCCTAACCCTAACCCTAACCCTAACCCTAACCCTAACCCTAACCCTAACCCTAACCCTAACCCTAACCCTAACCCTAACCCTAACCCTAACCCTAACCCTAACCCTAACCCTAACCCTAACCCTAACCCTAACCCTAACCCTAACCCTAACCCTAACCCTAACCCTAACCCTAACCCTAACCCTAACCCTAACCCTAACCCTAACCCTAACCCTAACCCTAACCCTAACCCTAACCCTAACCCTAACCCTAACCCTAACCCTAACCCTAACCCTAACCCTAACCCTAACCCTAACCCTAACCCTAACCCTAACCCTAACCCTAACCCTAACCCTAACCCTAACCCTAACCCTAACCCTAACCCTAACCCTAACCCTAACCCTAACCCTAACCCTAACCCTAACCCTAACCCTAACCCTAACCCTAACCCTAACCCTAACCCTAACCCTAACCCTAACCCTAACCCTAACCCTAACCCTAACCCTAACCCTAACCCTAACCCTAACCCTAACCCTAACCCTAACCCTAACCCTAACCCTAACCCTAACCCTAACCCTAACCCTAACCCTAACCCTAACCCTAACCCTAACCCTAACCCTAACCCTAACCCTAACCCTAACCCTAACCCTAACCCTAACCCTAACCCTAACCCTAACCCTAACCCTAACCCTAACCCTAACCCTAACCCTAACCCTAACCCTAACCCTAACCCTAACCCTAACCCTAACCCTAACCCTAACCCTAACCCTAACCCTAACCCTAACCCTAACCCTAACCCTAACCCTAACCCTAACCCTAACCCTAACCCTAACCCTAACCCTAACCCTAACCCTAACCCTAACCCTAACCCTAACCCTAACCCTAACCCTAACCCTAACCCTAACCCTAACCCTAACCCTAACCCTAACCCTAACCCTAACCCTAACCCTAACCCTAACCCTAACCCTAACCCTAACCCTAACCCTAACCCTAACCCTAACCCTAACCCTAACCCTAACCCTAACCCTAACCCTAACCCTAACCCTAACCCTAACCCTAACCCTAACCCTAACCCTAACCCTAACCCTAACCCTAACCCTAACCCTAACCCTAACCCTAACCCTAACCCTAACCCTAACCCTAACCCTAACCCTAACCCTAACCCTAACCCTAACCCTAACCCTAACCCTAACCCTAACCCTAACCCTAACCCTAACCCTAACCCTAACCCTAACCCTAACCCTAACCCTAACCCTAACCCTAACCCTAACCCTAACCCTAACCCTAACCCTAACCCTAACCCTAACCCTAACCCTAACCCTAACCCTAACCCTAACCCTAACCCTAACCCTAACCCTAACCCTAACCCTAACCCTAACCCTAACCCTAACCCTAACCCTAACCCTAACCCTAACCCTAACCCTAACCCTAACCCTAACCCTAACCCTAACCCTAACCCTAACCCTAACCCTAACCCTAACCCTAACCCTAACCCTAACCCTAACCCTAACCCTAACCCTAACCCTAACCCTAACCCTAACCCTAACCCTAACCCTAACCCTAACCCTAACCCTAACCCTAACCCTAACCCTAACCCTAACCCTAACCCTAACCCTAACCCTAACCCTAACCCTAACCCTAACCCTAACCCTAACCCTAACCCTAACCCTAACCCTAACCCTAACCCTAACCCTAACCCTAACCCTAACCCTAACCCTAACCCTAACCCTAACCCTAACCCTAACCCTAACCCTAACCCTAACCCTAACCCTAACCCTAACCCTAACCCTAACCCTAACCCTAACCCTAACCCTAACCCTAACCCTAACCCTAACCCTAACCCTAACCCTAACCCTAACCCTAACCCTAACCCTAACCCTAACCCTAACCCTAACCCTAACCCTAACCCTAACCCTAACCCTAACCCTAACCCTAACCCTAACCCTAACCCTAACCCTAACCCTAACCCTAACCCTAACCCTAACCCTAACCCTAACCCTAACCCTAACCCTAACCCTAACCCTAACCCTAACCCTAACCCTAACCCTAACCCTAACCCTAACCCTAACCCTAACCCTAACCCTAACCCTAACCCTAACCCTAACCCTAACCCTAACCCTAACCCTAACCCTAACCCTAACCCTAACCCTAACCCTAACCCTAACCCTAACCCTAACCCTAACCCTAACCCTAACCCTAACCCTAACCCTAACCCTAACCCTAACCCTAACCCTAACCCTAACCCTAACCCTAACCCTAACCCTAACCCTAACCCTAACCCTAACCCTAACCCTAACCCTAACCCTAACCCTAACCCTAACCCTAACCCTAACCCTAACCCTAACCCTAACCCTAACCCTAACCCTAACCCTAACCCTAACCCTAACCCTAACCCTAACCCTAACCCTAACCCTAACCCTAACCCTAACCCTAACCCTAACCCTAACCCTAACCCTAACCCTAACCCTAACCCTAACCCTAACCCTAACCCTAACCCTAACCCTAACCCTAACCCTAACCCTAACCCTAACCCTAACCCTAACCCTAACCCTAACCCTAACCCTAACCCTAACCCTAACCCTAACCCTAACCCTAACCCTAACCCTAACCCTAACCCTAACCCTAACCCTAACCCTAACCCTAACCCTAACCCTAACCCTAACCCTAACCCTAACCCTAACCCTAACCCTAACCCTAACCCTAACCCTAACCCTAACCCTAACCCTAACCCTAACCCTAACCCTAACCCTAACCCTAACCCTAACCCTAACCCTAACCCTAACCCTAACCCTAACCCTAACCCTAACCCTAACCCTAACCCTAACCCTAACCCTAACCCTAACCCTAACCCTAACCCTAACCCTAACCCTAACCCTAACCCTAACCCTAACCCTAACCCTAACCCTAACCCTAACCCTAACCCTAACCCTAACCCTAACCCTAACCCTAACCCTAACCCTAACCCTAACCCTAACCCTAACCCTAACCCTAACCCTAACCCTAACCCTAACCCTAACCCTAACCCTAACCCTAACCCTAACCCTAACCCTAACCCTAACCCTAACCCTAACCCTAACCCTAACCCTAACCCTAACCCTAACCCTAACCCTAACCCTAACCCTAACCCTAACCCTAACCCTAACCCTAACCCTAACCCTAACCCTAACCCTAACCCTAACCCTAACCCTAACCCTAACCCTAACCCTAACCCTAACCCTAACCCTAACCCTAACCCTAACCCTAACCCTAACCCTAACCCTAACCCTAACCCTAACCCTAACCCTAACCCTAACCCTAACCCTAACCCTAACCCTAACCCTAACCCTAACCCTAACCCTAACCCTAACCCTAACCCTAACCCTAACCCTAACCCTAACCCTAACCCTAACCCTAACCCTAACCCTAACCCTAACCCTAACCCTAACCCTAACCCTAACCCTAACCCTAACCCTAACCCTAACCCTAACCCTAACCCTAACCCTAACCCTAACCCTAACCCTAACCCTAACCCTAACCCTAACCCTAACCCTAACCCTAACCCTAACCCTAACCCTAACCCTAACCCTAACCCTAACCCTAACCCTAACCCTAACCCTAACCCTAACCCTAACCCTAACCCTAACCCTAACCCTAACCCTAACCCTAACCCTAACCCTAACCCTAACCCTAACCCTAACCCTAACCCTAACCCTAACCCTAACCCTAACCCTAACCCTAACCCTAACCCTAACCCTAACCCTAACCCTAACCCTAACCCTAACCCTAACCCTAACCCTAACCCTAACCCTAACCCTAACCCTAACCCTAACCCTAACCCTAACCCTAACCCTAACCCTAACCCTAACCCTAACCCTAACCCTAACCCTAACCCTAACCCTAACCCTAACCCTAACCCTAACCCTAACCCTAACCCTAACCCTAACCCTAACCCTAACCCTAACCCTAACCCTAACCCTAACCCTAACCCTAACCCTAACCCTAACCCTAACCCTAACCCTAACCCTAACCCTAACCCTAACCCTAACCCTAACCCTAACCCTAACCCTAACCCTAACCCTAACCCTAACCCTAACCCTAACCCTAACCCTAACCCTAACCCTAACCCTAACCCTAACCCTAACCCTAACCCTAACCCTAACCCTAACCCTAACCCTAACCCTAACCCTAACCCTAACCCTAACCCTAACCCTAACCCTAACCCTAACCCTAACCCTAACCCTAACCCTAACCCTAACCCTAACCCTAACCCTAACCCTAACCCTAACCCTAACCCTAACCCTAACCCTAACCCTAACCCTAACCCTAACCCTAACCCTAACCCTAACCCTAACCCTAACCCTAACCCTAACCCTAACCCTAACCCTAACCCTAACCCTAACCCTAACCCTAACCCTAACCCTAACCCTAACCCTAACCCTAACCCTAACCCTAACCCTAACCCTAACCCTAACCCTAACCCTAACCCTAACCCTAACCCTAACCCTAACCCTAACCCTAACCCTAACCCTAACCCTAACCCTAACCCTAACCCTAACCCTAACCCTAACCCTAACCCTAACCCTAACCCTAACCCTAACCCTAACCCTAACCCTAACCCTAACCCTAACCCTAACCCTAACCCTAACCCTAACCCTAACCCTAACCCTAACCCTAACCCTAACCCTAACCCTAACCCTAACCCTAACCCTAACCCTAACCCTAACCCTAACCCTAACCCTAACCCTAACCCTAACCCTAACCCTAACCCTAACCCTAACCCTAACCCTAACCCTAACCCTAACCCTAACCCTAACCCTAACCCTAACCCTAACCCTAACCCTAACCCTAACCCTAACCCTAACCCTAACCCTAACCCTAACCCTAACCCTAACCCTAACCCTAACCCTAACCCTAACCCTAACCCTAACCCTAACCCTAACCCTAACCCTAACCCTAACCCTAACCCTAACCCTAACCCTAACCCTAACCCTAACCCTAACCCTAACCCTAACCCTAACCCTAACCCTAACCCTAACCCTAACCCTAACCCTAACCCTAACCCTAACCCTAACCCTAACCCTAACCCTAACCCTAACCCTAACCCTAACCCTAACCCTAACCCTAACCCTAACCCTAACCCTAACCCTAACCCTAACCCTAACCCTAACCCTAACCCTAACCCTAACCCTAACCCTAACCCTAACCCTAACCCTAACCCTAACCCTAACCCTAACCCTAACCCTAACCCTAACCCTAACCCTAACCCTAACCCTAACCCTAACCCTAACCCTAACCCTAACCCTAACCCTAACCCTAACCCTAACCCTAACCCTAACCCTAACCCTAACCCTAACCCTAACCCTAACCCTAACCCTAACCCTAACCCTAACCCTAACCCTAACCCTAACCCTAACCCTAACCCTAACCCTAACCCTAACCCTAACCCTAACCCTAACCCTAACCCTAACCCTAACCCTAACCCTAACCCTAACCCTAACCCTAACCCTAACCCTAACCCTAACCCTAACCCTAACCCTAACCCTAACCCTAACCCTAACCCTAACCCTAACCCTAACCCTAACCCTAACCCTAACCCTAACCCTAACCCTAACCCTAACCCTAACCCTAACCCTAACCCTAACCCTAACCCTAACCCTAACCCTAACCCTAACCCTAACCCTAACCCTAACCCTAACCCTAACCCTAACCCTAACCCTAACCCTAACCCTAACCCTAACCCTAACCCTAACCCTAACCCTAACCCTAACCCTAACCCTAACCCTAACCCTAACCCTAACCCTAACCCTAACCCTAACCCTAACCCTAACCCTAACCCTAACCCTAACCCTAACCCTAACCCTAACCCTAACCCTAACCCTAACCCTAACCCTAACCCTAACCCTAACCCTAACCCTAACCCTAACCCTAACCCTAACCCTAACCCTAACCCTAACCCTAACCCTAACCCTAACCCTAACCCTAACCCTAACCCTAACCCTAACCCTAACCCTAACCCTAACCCTAACCCTAACCCTAACCCTAACCCTAACCCTAACCCTAACCCTAACCCTAACCCTAACCCTAACCCTAACCCTAACCCTAACCCTAACCCTAACCCTAACCCTAACCCTAACCCTAACCCTAACCCTAACCCTAACCCTAACCCTAACCCTAACCCTAACCCTAACCCTAACCCTAACCCTAACCCTAACCCTAACCCTAACCCTAACCCTAACCCTAACCCTAACCCTAACCCTAACCCTAACCCTAACCCTAACCCTAACCCTAACCCTAACCCTAACCCTAACCCTAACCCTAACCCTAACCCTAACCCTAACCCTAACCCTAACCCTAACCCTAACCCTAACCCTAACCCTAACCCTAACCCTAACCCTAACCCTAACCCTAACCCTAACCCTAACCCTAACCCTAACCCTAACCCTAACCCTAACCCTAACCCTAACCCTAACCCTAACCCTAACCCTAACCCTAACCCTAACCCTAACCCTAACCCTAACCCTAACCCTAACCCTAACCCTAACCCTAACCCTAACCCTAACCCTAACCCTAACCCTAACCCTAACCCTAACCCTAACCCTAACCCTAACCCTAACCCTAACCCTAACCCTAACCCTAACCCTAACCCTAACCCTAACCCTAACCCTAACCCTAACCCTAACCCTAACCCTAACCCTAACCCTAACCCTAACCCTAACCCTAACCCTAACCCTAACCCTAACCCTAACCCTAACCCTAACCCTAACCCTAACCCTAACCCTAACCCTAACCCTAACCCTAACCCTAACCCTAACCCTAACCCTAACCCTAACCCTAACCCTAACCCTAACCCTAACCCTAACCCTAACCCTAACCCTAACCCTAACCCTAACCCTAACCCTAACCCTAACCCTAACCCTAACCCTAACCCTAACCCTAACCCTAACCCTAACCCTAACCCTAACCCTAACCCTAACCCTAACCCTAACCCTAACCCTAACCCTAACCCTAACCCTAACCCTAACCCTAACCCTAACCCTAACCCTAACCCTAACCCTAACCCTAACCCTAACCCTAACCCTAACCCTAACCCTAACCCTAACCCTAACCCTAACCCTAACCCTAACCCTAACCCTAACCCTAACCCTAACCCTAACCCTAACCCTAACCCTAACCCTAACCCTAACCCTAACCCTAACCCTAACCCTAACCCTAACCCTAACCCTAACCCTAACCCTAACCCTAACCCTAACCCTAACCCTAACCCTAACCCTAACCCTAACCCTAACCCTAACCCTAACCCTAACCCTAACCCTAACCCTAACCCTAACCCTAACCCTAACCCTAACCCTAACCCTAACACTAACCCTAACCCTAACCCTAACCCTAACCCTAACCCTAACCCTAACCCTAACCCTAACACTAACCCTAACCCTAACCCTAACCCTAACCCTAACCCTAACCCTAACCCTAACCCTAACCCTAACCCTAACCCTAACCCTAACCCTAACCCTAACCCTAACCCTAACCCTAACCCTAACCCTAACCCTAACCCTAACCCTAACCCTAACCCTAACCCTAACCCTAACCCTAACCCTAACCCTAACCCTAACCCTAACCCTAACCCTAACCCTAACCCTAACCCTAACCCTAACCCTAACCCTAACCCTAACCCTAACCCTAACCCTAACCCTAACCCTAACCCTAACCCTAACCCTAACCCTAACCCTAACCCTAACCCTAACCCTAACCCTAACCCTAACCCTAACCCTAACCCTAACCCTAACCCTAACCCTAACCCTAACCCTAACCCTAACCCTAACCCTAACCCTAACCCTAACCCTAACCCTAACCCTAACCCTAACCCTAACCCTAACCCTAACCCTACCCTAACCCTAACCCTAACCCTAACCCTAACCCTAACCCTAACCCTAACCCTAACCCTAACCCTAACCCTAACCCTAACCCTAACCCTAACCCTAACCCTAACCCTAACCCTAACCCTAACCCTAACCCTAACCCTAACCCTAACCCTAACCCTAACCCTAACCCTAACCCTAACCCTAACCCTAACCCTAACCCTAACCCTAACCCTAACCCTAACCCTAACCCTAACCCTAACCCTAACCCTAACCCTAACCCTAACCCTAACCCTAACCCTAACCCTAACCCTAACCCTAACCCTAACCCTAACCCTAACCCTAACCCTAACCCTAACCCTAACCCTAACCCTAACCCTAACCCTAACCCTAACCCTAACCCTAACCCTAACCCTAACCCTAACCCTAACCCTAACCCTAACCCTAACCCTAACCCTAACCCTAACCCTAACCCTAACCCTAACCCTAACCCTAACCCTAACCCTAACCCTAACCCTAACCCTAACCCTAACCCTAACCCTAACCCTAACCCTAACCCTAACCCTAACCCTAACCCTAACCATAACCCTAACCCTAACCCTAACCCTAACCCTAACCCTAACCCTAACCCTAACCCTAACCCTAACCCTAACCCTAACCCTAACCCTAACCCTAACCCTAACCCTAACCCTAACCCTAACCCTAACCCTAACCCTAACCCTAACCCTAACCCTAACCCTAACCCTAACCCTAACCCTAACCCTAACCCTAACCCTAACCCTAACCCTAACCCTAACCCTAACCCTAACCCTAACCCTAACCCTAACCCTAACCCTAACCCTAACCCTAACCCTAACCCTAACCCTAACCCTAACCCTAACCCTAACCCTAACCCTAACCCTAACCCTAACCCTAACCCTAACCCTAACCCTAACCCTAACCCTAACCCTAACCCTAACCCTAACCCTAACCCTAACCCTAACCCTAACCCTAACCCTAACCCTAACCCTAACCCTAACCCTAACCCTAACCCTAACCCTAACCCTAACCCTAACCCTAACCCTAACCCTAACCCTAACCCTAACCCTAACCCTAACCCTAACCCTAACCCTAACCCTAACCCTAACCCTAACCCTAACCCTAACCCTAACCCTAACCCTAACCCTAACCCTAACCCTAACCCTAACCCTAACCCTAACCCTAACCCTAACCCTAACCCTAACCCTAACCCTAACCCTAACCCTAACCCTAACCCTAACCCTAACCCTAACCCTAACCCTAACCCTAACCCTAACCCTAACCCTAACCCTAACCCTAACCCTAACCCTAACCCTAACCCTAACCCTAACCCTAACCCTAACCCTAACCCTAACCCTAACCCTAACCCTAACCCTAACCCTAACCCTAACCCTAACCCTAACCCTAACCCTAACCCTAACCCTAACCCTAACCCTAACCCTAACCCTAACCCTAACCCTAACCCTAACCCTAACCCTAACCCTAACCCTAACCCTAACCCTAACCCTAACCCTAACCCTAACCCTAACCCTAACCCTAACCCTAACCCTAACCCTAACCCTAACCCTAACCCTAACCCTAACCCTAACCCTAACCCTAACCCTAACCCTAACCCTAACCCTAACCCTAACCCTAACCCTAACCCTAACCCTAACCCTAACCCTAACCCTAACCCTAACCCTAACCCTAACCCTAACCCTAACCCTAACCCTAACCCTAACCCTAACCCTAACCCTAACCCTAACCCTAACCCTAACCCTAACCCTAACCCTAACCCTAACCCTAACCCTAACCCTAACCCTAACCCTAACCCTAACCCTAACCCTAACCCTAACCCTAACCCTAACCCTAACCCTAACCCTAACCCTAACCCTAACCCTAACCCTAACCCTAACCCTAACCCTAACCCTAACCCTAACCCTAACCCTAACCCTAACCCTAACCCTAACCCTAACCCTAACCCTAACCCTAACCCTAACCCTAACCCTAACCCTAACCCTAACCCTAACCCTAACCCTAACCCTAACCCTAACCCTAACCCTAACCCTAACCCTAACCCTAACCCTAACCCTAACCCTAACCCTAACCCTAACCCTAACCCTAACCCTAACCCTAACCCTAACCCTAACCCTAACCCTAACCCTAACCCTAACCCTAACCCTAACCCTAACCCTAACCCTAACCCTAACCCTAACCCTAACCCTAACCCTAACCCTAACCCTAACCCTAACCCTAACCCTAACCCTAACCCTAACCCTAACCCTAACCCTAACCCTAACCCTAACCCTAACCCTAACCCTAACCCTAACCCTAACCCTAACCCTAACCCTAACCCTAACCCTAACCCTAACCCTAACCCTAACCCTAACCCTAACCCTAACCCTAACCCTAACCCTAACCCTAACCCTAACCCTAACCCTAACCCTAACCCTAACCCTAACCCTAACCCTAACCCTAACCCTAACCCTAACCCTAACCCTAACCCTAACCCTAACCCTAACCCTAACCCTAACCCTAACCCTAACCCTAACCCTAACCCTAACCCTAACCCTAACCCTAACCCTAACCCTAACCCTAACCCTAACCCTAACCCTAACCCTAACCCTAACCCTAACCCTAACCCTAACCCTAACCCTAACCCTAACCCTAACCCTCACCCTAACCCTAACCCTAACCCTAACCCTAACCCTAACCCTAACCCTAACCCTAACCCTAACCCTAACCCTAACCCTAACCCTAACCCTAACCCTAACCCTAACCCTAACCCTAACCCTAACCCTAACCCTAACCCTAACCCTAACCCTAACCCTAACCCTAACCCTAACCCTAACCCTAACCCTAACCCTAACCCTAACCCTAACCCTAACCCTAACCCTAACCCTAACCCTAACCCTAACCCTAACCCTAACCCTAACCCTAACCCTAACCCTAACCCTAACCCTAACCCTAACCCTAACCCTAACCCTAACCCTAACCCTAACCCTAACCCTAACCCTAACCCTAACCCTAACCCTAACCCTAACCCTAACCCTAACCCTAACCCTAACCCTAACCCTAACCCTAACCCTAACCCTAACCCTAACCCTAACCTAACCCTAACCCTAACCCTAACCCTAACCCTAACCCTAACCCTAACCCTAACCCTAACCACATGGGATATTATTTTTGCCCAGCATCGAACCCAGGAAAACCATATTGTAAGTATCCAGGACATTACTATTTTGCTTATTGGGGCTGTGAAACTCTAACAGGCTATTGGACCCCTGGCGGAGGTCGAGATAAATTTTTAACTGTTGGATGGGCCCCTGCCGGATGTACTCCTCCAAAACGGGATTTTAGTGGGGGAATAACCAATCCGGGAGACTGCAAAAATCTATATTTAAATGTATCTTCTCCAAATGATTCGGGTTGGACCCCTGGAAAGACATGGGGAGTGAGATATTGGGAACCAGGGGCACACAGAAGAGGGCTCATTGTAATCAAAAAGGAACCAATACCTCATGAACCCTCAGCTGTCGGACCGAACCTTGTTATAACTGAGGAATTTGAAGAAGGTGGGGGAATAGACCCCGACCCCACTGAGAGCGTTACTCAAGAAACTTTGAAAAAAACAGGGACCCCAACCCCAGAATCCAGAATTAACTCCTTGTGGGATGTGCTTGAAGCAAGTTATCAAGTATTGAACGATACTAACCCTAACATAACAAAACATTGTTTGTTGTGTTACGATATTTGTCCGCCTTTTTATGAAGCCATTGGGACTGTAGGTAAACCCAAAAAAGCCAATGGAACGAATCCAACCAAATGCCTGTGAAAAGAGGAAGCTGGACACAAACAGGGAATAACAATGTCCCAAGTATCTGGAAAAGGGATATGTATAGGTAACGTCCCTGAATATAAAAGGCATTTATGTAACATCACTAGAGAAAAACATAAAGGAAAAAATGCTGATTGGTTACTCCCGGCGACAAATACCAAATGGATTTGTTCCCGGAGTGGGATTACCCCCTATATATCCCTAAAGATCTTCAATTGGACATCTGAATATTGTATACAGGTTGCTATAATACCTAGACTTATCTATCACCCTGAAAATTTTATATACGACTATCAGATTACTCAGACTCATTCCTTGCAAAAGCGTGAACCCTTCACAGCACTCACTGTAGCAACTCTTATGGCTATTGGAACCGCTGGTGCTGGTACAGGAATAACATCTCTGGTTGAACAAAATCAAAAATTCCAATCCTTGAGAATAGCTATAGATGAAGACTTGGCCAGAATAGAAAAAGCAATGACAGCTCTAGAACAATCTGTAAGATCATTATCCGAGGTAGTGTTACAAAACAGAAGAGGACTGGATCTTATGTTTTTACAACAAGGAGGACTGTGTGCAGCCTTACAAGAAGAATGTTTTGTATATGCTGACCATTCTGGAGTGGTTAGGGACACAGTGACTAAACTGTGGGAAGGGTTGGAGAAACGACGAAAAGAACGAGAAGCACATCAGAGTTGGTATGAATCTATGTTTAACTACTCACCCTGGTTAACTACTTTTCTATCGACAATTGCAGGACCTTTGATTTTGTTGCTCTTTGGATTAACCTTTGGACCATGTATTTTTAACAAATTAATTAACATTGTTAAAGGGCACCTGGTAGCTGCACATCTAATGCTGCTACATAAACAATATGAACAAATTGGGGAGGAAGGAATAACTCCCACTCTCCAACAAGCCAAAGTAGTATTAAATCGATGTAATGAACAAAATCAGTATGAAAAAGGGGGGATTGTAATAGATGGGTTAACTTTGTTCATGAAGTCGCACGAAGATGTAAAGGCTTTACTGCAACAAACCTCCTGTTATGTAGGATAGTAGGTTTAGAATAACATATGTTAAGCTTGTAACTAGATAAGGAAATTCCAACACAACCGACAAATGGCAAATGCATAGATAAGGAGGTGCCAGAGGACAAATGGCTGAGCCTTGGGAACAAACACAATACCCCTGCTGTGCCTTAATTGTTGTGATTTACAACTCTGGCTGGATAGTGTCTTTTCCTTGGGGCCAGCCTACATATACAACAACTCTGTAAGGCATCAACCACGATTGTGAATTATAATAACCCAACCCATACTAATGAATATGTATGCTTTGTCTAATAAATTGATGTTTCTCCTAAGATTCGGTGCGAGCCATTGGCGGAGCTGTTAATCCCCTGGTCGCCCAGCGCTGTTTTTGCTCATTTATCGCTTGCTAAATTCATGTTAATAAAATTTCTTATGTTTAATATAGATTGGCTTTCCCGATTTATCACGAGCATCTATAACATGGTCACTAATGTATTAGTTACACCCAAAAGGGAGGGTGCTGCAATCAGTCCCTGGTGGGAGAAGATTTTCTGATCCCCCACTGATTACACGCACGTTGGGGAAATATTAGGTGCAAATTGTGTTTGGAAACAATGAGCATGGTAATACAAATGGTGATGGAATTAAATTAATTGCATTAACTGTGGTGTGACAGGGAACCCCTTTGGCCTGGGAACCATCTGAGTCAAAGGACTACCGCCCTGCCAGACCATGGCTAAGTCCTTTGCAAATGGGATGCGAACCCTGAAAGGTCATTATTGCATTTGCGGGCACCAGGCATACAAAATACTACCAAAAAAAAATTGGACTGGGTTATGTTATATTGGGATGATATGACCACCATTCTTCATCCTTCTGAAAATTGGCAGCTAAGAATTGGGAATCATATTATATGATCCCCAATGAATTATTGAGTATTATGGACCCACAACCTGAAACACCAATGAACCAATCAGCGGTGCTCGAGAGCCAATCAAGATTGGCTGGTTCTTGATTACCTGCTAGCAGAAGGAGGAGTTCGTGCAAAATTAAATGACTCTAATTGTTTCCTGAAAATTGATGATAATGGAAATGTTGTTGCATTATATAACTCTTTCTCATTTTGTTTACAACATGTTATAGTTGCACTATAACTTTATCAAATGTTGTCTATCATTATTGATGATATTATTGTTAGACTTCTGTAAAGAAGAAGAGGTGACTCATTCTGTTTATCAGAATGATACCAGTCACAAGTCATTGGACTTATCTTTATTTCCTTGCTATGCTTTTCTCTTCCTTTTTTTTTCTTTCTTTTCTTTTAACCTGTTATCTTTTTCTGTCCTAACCTTTCTACACCCCCTGGAATCGAACCACTGACTATACGTCAACGTTTTCTGAGCCACGGGGTGGTGTGGGAGTCTGCTCCACGTTCGGTATTGTCTCAGAAATCTATGCCACATGCTCGGGCGATATCTTGTGGGGACTGCCTGGAATGCCTGATCTTGGCAAAGGCTGATGACGCAATAAGCTAGGCGCCCCCCCTCCACCCGCCTCTGGATGTGACGACCTGGCAGTGGACCAATCCTATGGTGCAGGAACCGGACATGTCCTGCCCTCGGACCTGTGATTGGTGCGAACTGTTGACTGGCAACTCCAAGTCACATGACTCTGCCGAAAAACTCTATAAAAGAGGCTGGATCGCTCGACCACGCGGGACCCTCACCGCCATCTTCCAACTAGCAACAAAGGGAATCCGCGGGACGCCGCTGGAGCTCTCAGGGTGGTGAATATTCTTTCTCTCTCAACTGTTTTCTTTTTCTCTCTTTCTTTTACTTCCCTCTCTCTCTCTCTCTCTCTCTTCCTTGCTCATTGAGTTGCCTCATTGTTGGACTTAATAAAGTCAGAGTTAAGTTTGTTGGTACCATGCCTCGGTTGTGCTTTGTCCGAACTCAAGGATCACGAATCTATTTTATTTCAGGTCAGGATTTTTGGGGGTGCTTTACCTGCAGGCAGGTTAAGCATACCGGGTGATAATTTGGCGGGCCCCGCATGACGGGGGCTGTCTGCATTGAACCAGGCATGCCGCACGTGGGCTGCACTGGAGTTACTAATTAGGCGGGTCTCTCTCTCGGGGACTGTTTGCCTTTTATTTCTAGATTTGCTTTTGAGGACTGATTAGGCGGGCCTATGACCTACGTAGGCTGTCTGCATTTTATTTCTAGATTTACTCCTTTTTTTACTAATTAGGCGGGCCTTTTGGCTGTCTGCATTTTATTTCTAGATTTGCTTTTGAGGCGGACCTAAATCTAGAACCCGACACCAGGTGAAGCCACAGCCCTCTGTGAAGCTGGAACAGTCTTCTGCATAGCCATGACAAAATCCCGTGCTGTTACTGTAAGGGAAGCAAAGTCTAACTGCAGTTTCTCGCTACTTGTGTAGATCTGAGGATAGCAGCGGCGCAAAGCGCAGACGACAGCTTCAGCACATAAGGATTTAATATCAGCACCGCAGTATCCTAATAAACAAAACAAGAATCAAATATTACGTCAGTCTCAGGCAACACAGAAGTCAAGGCCAAGACTTCCAAAGTGCAACAATGAAAGACTTTGTATGCAGCCAAAAATTAACAAGTTAAGAGAGAATTTAAAGAGTTACTGCACTGCAGAGGAATTTTGTTAGGTGGCTCGCAGCCTGATATCCTGCGCTTATGAAGCAGCCTCCTAATCAAAACTTTATCCCGAGGAAGATGCCCAAAACCCATTCAATGTTCTGAGAGACAACAAGAAAATTAAAAGAAGCATCTAACTTTGTTTGGTCCCAAGGGGTGCCAGCTGCCTCACTGCCTCTCTCTGCAGCAAGACACAAGAGCTCAGGTACTACCTGCTACAAGCTCAGATTCCTTAGGACTCAGTTACATACAGTAACTCATTTTGTTTTCAAGCTTACCAACACATTTTTCAGCTAGCTCCTCCAGAAACATATCCGATGGCTTAGGGGTCCAGTCTCGTATGTGAATCTTGAAAAATCTCTTTTCTAGCCTGGAAACAAAATGGTTGCGTTTTAGATTGTCCTAAGTTTTCTCTTAAAAAAAAAACAAAAAAAAACCCAAAAAAACCCCACAAAAACAAAAAACCCACAACACAAAACCCCAAAACTCCTCACATTAATACAAGTACTTTTCTTATCTGCGAAACTTTTAAGTATTTTGAAGTTCACTCAATACGCTCTCTGCTTTTTCAAGCAGGAAATTTAACAATTCTCAACTTGTTCCATTAAACTCTTTCGGGGGGGCTGCAGTGAAATAAAAGGCATTTATAGCTTCCATAAAAATTCAGTTTCCACAAGTATGAGACCTAATGGTCCTGAGGAAAAGACTGTAGTAAAAAAAATTATCTGCAATCAGAGATTCTTGAGCAAAGCAAATTCTCTCAAATGTAGCAAAATTTCATGGTGACAGTCTCATTAGTTCAGCACATTTGCTTTTCTGCCAGTTCATTCCAGGAAAGCAGTCCTAGCACTAAGTTTCAAATTGCTACAGTTACTCTAAAGAATAACAATTATGACTCAAAGACTGTCACTGATCCAGAAAATGTCAAACGTTGTCTGTCCTCGTCTCTCATCTTAGCAAGACTGTCATTTAAGTATTGCCGGGTACACAGATTAATTACGGCAGATTTCTAGAATTCTTCCACAGCAGGGAATCAAGTACTAGATCTGTTTCACGGCATCTCCTCTCCTGTTCCTGAAAGCAGATTAAAACTGTAGGCAAATGTTTATACACTGTGTAGGGCACTTTTACTAGCCTCCAATCCAATACGCATTTTATCCTTTTTCCAGAAGGTGTGAATAAAAGAAAAAGAAATATCAGTGATAGCCAGAGAAAAAACACAAGAACAGGGTTCCAGTTTTGCACACTACCTTCCCCCTCCAATATTTTTTGGTTCCTGTACACCTGGTTTTCCTTGCTTAGCTATTGCCATTGGACTCGAAGCTTCCCAAGCCCTGCACCTGGGCAGTGTACTTCACATCGCTGTTCAAGTCCCTGTTACTAAGTACCAGTAAAAACATCAGATCCCAAAATACTTATAGGTATTCTCTCCCAGGACACCCAGCCTGGGAACAATCCAACACAGGTACAACCACTATCCATTCATAAACCAACAACTGAGAGCAAGAGCGCTTCAGGATGAACGTGCCTAAGGGGATTAAATAAGTAAGCAAACACGAACCGCTTTGGGAATGAAAAACCTTAATTCACTCCAGCACCAGCCTTGATAAAAGTTTTTGTCAGCAAAAAGAAATTCCTGCGTGCACACCATTTCTTTCATTTTCAAGATGAGGTAGCAGTAATTTATGGCTAATGCAGACTTTCCTCCTTAAACATTTCAATGGCTAGCAGCATGCCATTTTCTTCTCCGGTCCCAGTGAAACCAAAACTAATCCTACAGCTGACTACTTGTTGAAATCGTCTTAATCATATACATTCAGTACCAGATCTGCCCTCCACAGCACAGCACAGCCTCTCCAGATACCCACTTCTGTCCAAGTTGTACAATACTGATTTTGACTTGAACTGCTCTGTGGTGTTGCACTGTTATGTGGTTTTGTTATAAAGACGGACTTTGCCACATTAGCATTAACGCCGAGTTGAAGTTCTGACCTCTTTGTTTGGCAAGCTGAAGAGGAACTCTCGATCAAAGCGTCCAGGTCTTCATAAAGCAGGATCTATAGAGTCCAGTCTGTTGGTGGCTCCGATTACCACAATCTCTCCTCTGCTGCCTAAGCCGTCCATAAGTGCCAGAAGTGTGGATACAATAGAGCTAACAGGAAAACATAATTTTCATTCACTGGTTTAGTAAATTTTGTTACGTTCTACGTGACCTTCTCCAATGACCACTCAAAAAGCACAAGCTTTGATTGATGAGATGCTAAGCAGCGAAAGACTCATTTTTAAGACGTAAAAAAAGAGATAAGGTAACACAGGCCTTGTGCTGATATCAGGCTTATGAATTGTTTTCAAGTCTTGTTTAAAAATCATCTGGAATTTCATAGCATTGAATTACTAGTTTTCAGGACAAATGAATGTGTCACATAAAGTTAAACAGGTTGTGCTTTTCTTTTCACAAAGATCAAGCAGCTCCTATGTAGATAAAAAAATGTGTTACCTGTAAGCTTGGTCTTGTTTACTGGACCGCGCAGGAGCAAGACCGTCTATCTCATCAAAGAAAATAATTGAAGGTCGCATCTGGTAGGCCTAGAATGATAACACAGGAATATTGACATAAGTAAACCAGCACTATTTTAAAGAGAAAAATGCGTGAAAAATGTTATCGTTGGAAAGTCGCTGGAACTAGATTATTCAGAACAGCACCAGGGACCTCTACTAATGGAGCTAATGGAGCTAATGGAGTAAGTGGCACAAGTAACAGAAGACAGCAGACTCTGTCAACCCACTGAGACTGGGGAACAGGAAACAAATCATACCAGTAGTTTTTACCGCTATTTGGCAACCACCGAGAACAGAGACGGGACTTAATTCAACTACAGGTTCTGGAAGCAAGCTTCCGTTATGAATTTAAATGACCACACTTCCAGCTTGCATCTGTTTCCCTCTGATCTAAAGCCAACATCTCTTGCCTCTTGCAACCTCTTTTTGTGGCTGGGTTGTGGTGCTTTGTTGTTTAGTTTTGTTTCTTTTTTTTGGGGGGGGGGGCGGTGGCGGTGCTTGCTTTGTGAGGGTTTTCTCATTTGTTTTATTAACCTTTCCCAATACATCTCGAGATTTCAAGCCCCTAAAAAACCCACTGAAAAGGGAAACACTGACAAGCCCATTTCAGTGGCAGGAACTGACAAAACACAAAAAGGAGTGAGTTCTTCTTAAAAATACTGACCACGGAAAATTACAGTTACAACTCAGACAGAACACACGGCGCATTTCAACCTTACCTGATCAAATAATAAACGAAGCTGTTGCTCAGATTCCCCCAGCCATTTCCTCAGGCAGTCAGCACCATTTCTCGCAAAAAAGGCTATTCTCCTGTCACCTTGGCTACATGCATTAGCAAGTGCCCGAGCAACCAGTGTCTTTCCAGTCCCTGGTGGACCATAGAATAGACAGCCTCTGCAATTAAAAAAAGAAGATTCACATAAGAAAAAAAACATCCTGGAAAAGTACCTATTATAACCCCCATCCCTAAAACGCACAACTCTCCGAACCAAAACACTTCATGTAGAATACAGCAGTAACAGCTGATGTGGGAGAAAAGTCAAAACAGACGGAACTTTTGTGTTCCTACACAATTCAACAAGGCAAGGCATTAAATGAAATGAATAAAAAGAGAATAACGCAGACGTACAAAACCTCGAGGAAAGATCGTAGTGTCCCAGAAGCACACTTCCAAAATGGCTGACAAACTAACAGGGGTGTTTACAGCACAGCGGAGCCAAACAAGAACAAACTTCAGTGCAGAATCTGAGACTGGGCTAACTTATGAATCACCAGGTCATTCTTCAGTGATACACTGCATATTCATTCTTATTTGCACAAAAGGCAAGGTGTGATAGTAAAGCATTTCATTCTCCCTTAAAAAGCTTTACGTTACTGGATTTGGTGTCCCAGATCATCCATTGCTGATGAGAAATGAGGAGGAAGTCTAAAGCTGGGAGGGTACTCTGCATTTCCAGATTAAATACAGCCATCAACTCGAAAAGCCAATACACTGCTGTTTCAAAAAGGATTTCAATGGATAAAGCAGCAAAACACAGAAAGATCTTGTCATTATTTGTAATACTTACAGAGTTACTGAAAGCAAGGAATTGAAAGTCGTATTTCAATATACCGTGATGGAGTTTTGCTGACCAAAAATATATAAAGCTAAGAAATCTCTAATGATTTCATTCCATAAAGCAGAACTACTTTAGCTGCCTAAGAAGTGGACAGATTCTTATTTTAGCCCAAGCACAACAAACATTGCTGCAAGTCCTATCAATTGTAAAACTGATACTTGAGCACTGGAAAAAAAAAAGAGTCTGTGGGAGAGAGACAAGCAACTTCCAAGCAATTTGACTTCCAAGCAACAAATTACAGTTGACTACCAGTAGATGCTTCCTTCCTGCTTATTAACTAATCAAGTTGACTTGTACATCCTTTGAACATATATATATGCTATCCGTTTTTAAGAAATTACTTTACTACTGCCAAAAAAAAACATCACCACTGCTGAAAATTTTGAAGCACGGTAACGTATTGATACCTCCGTTGAATATTCTCCTGAAAACGGGTGAGTTAGAACTTCTCGTTTTAAACAATGTCTGTTACCTTGGAGGCTGAGTTTTGGATCTCTCAAAGACTTCTGGGTAAAGCAAGGGAAAAATGACCATCTCTTTTAAGGCTGAAATGTGGTCAGAAAGATCACCCACGCCATCAAACGGTACCTAAAGATAAATTCAACAGAACACATTTTGCATGTTAAAGAAAGCTGCAAACTCGATAAGGTACCATCAGAAATTATATGTTAGCACACAGGAAATGTTCTGGGCAATTTTCAAACTGCTTGAGTGAAAAGTGTAAACCCAGGGAGCTGTAGACAGCACGTTACTGAAAGCTTTCATAAACACTGGAAACATCTCACAGCCACAACTAAAAATACTCACCGAACAATGGATTTGCACTGGATGAACATCAGCCAGACTTGCTACAATTTTCGTTCGATCCTTGTCAATTCCCTTTAAGTCATCTTTCCCAAAGTTTAGCGGAAGACACCTGATTTGAATGAAGCAGAAAGAGAATGGTACTTTGTACCTTAAGATGCAGCTACAAGATTTTTGCTTTCATAATGACAGCAAGGGAATGGAGAAGACCTTATAAATGAGCATACGCTTCCTAAGCAGTTAAATATTCATTTGAAAATTAAAGTACACACTAAGTAATATCAAAATTTAAGTAAACTCTATCTCAGAGAACTATTAAGTTTCCAGATCACTGTACTCCTTATGAATCTGACTTCAAGGTACATCACATGATTTTCCTTGTGGCAGCAAAATTTCATTGTTCTTAGGAAGGCAAAATGATTAACTATTTTGCAAATAAACCTCATAAACAAATTACTCGTTTTGTCCAATCTCTCTCTCTCACACACACACAAATCGAGTGTCACTTACCATTAGGTATCCGCTCTGTGAAACATAAACCTTTCGAACTCATTTAAGATTTGGTTTCAAAAAACCCTTCCTTCCGTAACTGTCTGCTTTCAAGGATGCTAAACAAAGAGCTCCTATTGAGCAAGAGACAGCACTCTCCATGCTCTAACTGCTGACAAGATCCAAAACCCCTTTGTCGTTACTATTGCAACTTACAGTTTATAACTTCATTTAGCATTTTTCTTGTTTAAGGACAGTTTCATACAGAAACATGAACTGGTTCCAAAGTGAAACAAGAATCAGTATTTGAGGGATTAAAAAGAAAAAATCCACTAAAACTTCCACACAGGCTCTCCCCCTAACTGAATTATCTTCAGCTTTAAGAAAATAATTGGCATCCTTCAAGATTAAACAGTCTAAGATTTTGAGAGGGAGATTCTGGCTACAATTCCAGAACAAAAGAATTTCAGCTACACGGTTTCAGCCACCGCCTCCATAATCACCTTATAAGTGACCAAAAAATACGGCATTTTTAAAAAATCTAATGGCCCACAAAAAGCATAGTCTCCTCTCCCATTATTTGGTTTTTTAATACCTTCAGACTACCACGGCAAGAATCATACTATTAATCTGTAATTACCACCAATCCAAAAACACTTGAAAGCATTATTCAGTAATATGACTGACAGCGATAGTTCTTCTTTATCAGTAGTGCTAACCATACACCAACCTGTCAGTTCTTTTGCAGCAAGAGCCTTGTGACTGAGCACTTCTAAACGAATCTCTCTCTCCAACAGGTGAAGACCGGCCCGAAAAACGTCTCTTTCGTTGTTTTGGTTCTGTTGAAAGCAAAGAATTTAGCATAATGGTACAAACAAGTTTAAGAGAAAGCAGGACAGTGAAAGAGGCAAAAAATGTGATGCTTCACCCATCTCTAATTTCAAGGGAAGTTTCAAAGGATTTGGGGGTGGGGACATTTATTTTTTAAATCAGTGCACAGGAGAAGTGAAAGAACACACACCTGCTTTATAAGGAGAACTGAAAACCACAAGAGTAAGAGTAGCAAGTCTGTTTAATTACTATTCTTTCAAGAATACACAGGCCATTTTTGAAGTGAAAAACAACAATCAGTCTTAGTAACAACAATTCTGTCATCCGGCTTAAGTAAGATGCAGCTCCTTGGAAAACCACTATTTCAGAAAGTCATTCCTTGTTAATTTGAGAAAGCTGTTCAAGGAAATGTTTTTAGTACTAATACTAAAATAATATAGTGGTAAGGCTAAGCATGGTAATCTAGCTCCAAGTCCTAGTTCTGCCACAGATTACATAAGCAATAATTGCCAAGTCACAGGTTTGAGCTGCCCCCATCAGTTTCCTAATTGAAAACGCCAGAGTTTTCACTTTGACCACAAATGAGTTGCCGCATACTCTTTCCTTCCCACTCAACATACTATTTAACTCCTTTCTACGAGTCTCTCCTGCCCAACATGCTGAGATCCACACCCTTGAACCAAGCCATATAGTTCCTCCCTCTAGACTGCCCACGCCTTGTATTAAAGCTGCTCTCATTAAAGCCTTGAGCTCATGCTCTCCTAACTAGATCTCCAATTGATGAGCCAGCTGTGCTTCTCCCTTACCAGTCACAAGCCCTTGGCACACCTGATCATGTTTCTTTTTGTTAGTGCCTTGCCCTACCTTGGTTTCTTTAGCTCAGCCACTGGCTGGACTCCTCCTGTGGCTCCAGGTGTTCTCTCGCTGCTCTATGAGGAGGTGTGATCACCGAGGTACGCACCTGGGAGCCACAGGCTAGGTCTGAACTAACAACAGGCCACGGACTGTTCTCTGGCCTGTTTGTGATTCGGAACAAGATCACCTCAGTGCTCATTAATACCTGGACATCTAGCCTGAACCTTTCTGTGAGTCTCCATTGCCAGCAGTCAAGTCTTACACCGTCTGTGTAACATGTACAAGATACTGCCCTCACTGGGTATTGCATACATCAGCTCTTATTCAAGTTCTGATGGTCAGACACGTGATAAGGCACAGGGCATAGCCAGTCAAGCACAGGGACCAGCATACTATTTACACGTGACTGGTCCTTTTTCTCCCCTTGCCCCTCTATTTTCCCACTCTTGTTCCTCCCAGTATCACCTAAACCCCTCCCTTGTCCCGCCTTTGGTTCCTGCCCTAAAGATCCCATAATAAGGCCTGTGTGAACTGCTTTTCCCCTGCATCCCACAGTATGTCCCACCCCTAGGCAGTAACCCCTTAGTCCGAAAGGTGATCTGGAGTGCTGCCCCCCATCACTCATCCAGATGGGTTCCACACCTCGCCACCGGGGCTGAGGGCTCTGCTGGGACAGCCGTGGGAGGGACCCACACAAGGGGGCTGTTCCTCCTTGATTTGAGTCCTTCATTTGCATCCCTGCCTGCTATTGTGCACACGCACCCACCCCCCCACCGTGCTCCTCTGCGCTTCTGCAGACAGGACTGTGGTGGGATGATGGCCCTGGGAGTAGCCCGGCATGGTATTATTTGGGCTCCCCCTCCTGCCACTGTCTCTCTCAGCTCTGCTGTGGCTGGGCAGAGGAGGTCTATCACAAAACCTAACACTGATCATCGGCTCAACTATCATCCTTTTCTGTCCTTAAGTACCGTCTCGCCCCATTCTGTTCCATCCAGAAAGCTCCTACAAGGATCGTTGGACTGACTGCCTTAATCACAACTATCATTCTCCTTAAAACTTCAAAGTTTTTGCCCCTCACTTCAAACAGAAATACGGCCTTTTACGATTTAACCTTACTCCTCGTGTTATTTCCCACTGAGTAGCGGGATGACAGCTCCTAATTACAGGCCCACACAGCAGCTTCCACTCACTACCTGCTAAACACAAAAATGAACAACAATATCTTCTCCCCTGCTGATCTTCACGCTCGGGAGGAGCTTTCCATACACATCTGGCAGCCCACCTTACTTCCTGAAAATTCTCGCTGTGCTGCTCAAAACTGAAAACTGTCATGCTCCTGCTGGAGCGACATCACTCTCTTTCTGAGTAATACCGTCCCTTTCTTTGTATTCCAACCTGTCCACAGCCATCTGCTGCCTTTTATCTTGGAAGCATTTTGGAAAAGCACCATTTTTTTTTCTCTGGATACCTGTTCTGCGCTCACTACAGTACAGCCCTAGAGTCTGTCACTACGGCTTGTAATGTCAACAGCAATACAGATTCTTTTTAATAGATGAAAAATACTCAGTAGTTCAGCTCGTCTCAACTGTTTAAGACAATGCTTTTGGCCTGAGCAGAGTAAAGAAAATTTAAAACAGAACTAGCCTACCTTGATTATCAGCCATTTCTTCATCAGCAATTTGGGTTTCTTTCTTTCCTCAGGAGTATCTATCGAGGTTCTCCTAATCAACAGAGACAAGAAAGATCAGTCACAGATATGCGGAAAACCTGACACGGGCATTATTTGGTGCCTATGTAGTAACATTATCAAGGCACTCCATATACACAAAAGATTCAAGCGAGGTACAGGAGGAGAGAAAAGGAACATCGTTATGGCACCCAGGATTACTAACAAGAATTTCTTCTTTACAACAGAGTTGAATACCTGTGAGAGTTAAATACTTATCCACATACAAAATCAAGTGCATCAATCACAGGTTAATAATTCAAGAGTATGGCAGAACCCAGGGAAAAGCGATTCCTAGCAGACAAAAAAAAAACCAAGCCCTGGACCAGTTGTTTGTAAAGTGTTCATGCAAAAATCATACGGTAATTCAGAAAGCGTGGTAGAAGACATGTATTTCAGCATATGACTGTTCTTCCATGTCTTCTGAAGAAGGTATTTCCTCCACCCTTATCTACTACACCCTTAGTGTATCTATAGCACGACCATAACAGTAAGATGGTAAATTAGAATTAGAGAGCAAAAACAAACGTGATTTTAGACTAGGCTATTCTTTGGAAGAAGTTATTTCAACTAAATTAAAATTACAGCTAAATACTTTCCCTATGTGAAACACACTACTCGCATATAGAAATAGTAAAATAAATGAGTATCTACTTCTTCTGATTCGTGGAACGCCCTAAGGTCCCGCGTCACTCGCCGTCTACGCGCCTTCTCCGTGTCATCCATTTTTTGCCAAGACTGCTTCTGCAGTACTAAGATAAAAAGTTGACATGTAGCAGCAAAGATTGGCAAGTACAAAAACATTTAAAGCAGTACACATAACCAGTATGACACTTCAATACACTATGCACAAAGCAAGAGTCATTGACACTTAGCCAAATTGTCAAACACTACTTAAAAATTACATCAAATGTTCAATTTTTATAGAGGGATTCAAGAACAAGCGTTTGAGGATTTGCAAGCATACACTGTTTTCAGGTTTATTTTCCCCTCTCACTGAACACAGTAAAAAGAAAAATCTGTTTTAGTAGGAGAAAAAGAATTCTGAAGATCATAGTAAGAGAACAGGAAGAAATTACGGCAGTTTTTAATAGCACTTAAGTTGCTCTGCATGATAGCGTGAAGTCATTTTTAGTTCACAGATAACCTCAGATAACAGGTTGCTTATTCTGCTCTTAACTGTAATTTAAGTTTTGTGTTGGTTTTCCATGACTATATACACTGGAAAAAACAGCCCACTGCTGCTAACGCTTCACAAACCTTTCAGAAAATAATGTCAATTTGGGCTTCACAAAGAGAACTAAGCCTTGGACAGACAGGCAAAAACACTAGGACTATTTCACTTCGGCTGTATCCAACTGTCCTCGGTATCTTAACTCAACCGAGCGTTATGAAAATATTTGTAAGCATAGAAGAAAAGTTAGTTAAGAACGAAGGTGCTTCCAATGCGAAGAA
>NW_027167618.1:27662-83301 GCF_013368605.1 Nyctibius grandis
CCCAGAGCCTGAAGTTAGGGACGGGGGGCTGTGTGAACCTCCCATGATCCAGGAGGAGACGGTTAGTGACCTGCTGTGCCAGATGGACACCCAGAAGGCTATGGGCCCGGATGGGATTCACCCCAGAGTAATGAAGGAACTGGCAAATGAACTTGCCAAACCACTCTTGATTATCTACCGGCAGTCCTGGTTAACTGGAGAAGTTCCAGCTGACTGGAAATTAGCAAACGTAACGCCCATCTACAAGAAGGGCCGGAAGGACAATCCAGGGAACTATAGGCCTGTCAGCCTGACCTCGGTGCCAGGCAAGGTGATGGAACAGATCATCCTGAGTGCCATTACACGGCACATGCAGGCCAGTCGGGGCATCGGGGCCAGCCAACATGGATTCATGAAAGGCAGGTCCTGCTCGACCAACCTGGTCTCCTTCTATGACCAAGTGACACGCTTAGTAGATGAGGGCAGGGCTGTGGATGGAGTCTATCTAGACTTCAGTAGGCATTTGACACTGTCTCCCACAGCATCCTCCTAGACAAACTGGCTGCCCGGGGCTTGAATGGGTGGACTCTTAAATGGGTTAAAAACTGTCTGGATGGCCGAGCCCAGAGAGTGGTGGTGAATGGGGCAAAGTCCAACTGGCGGCCGGTCACTAGCGGTGTTCCCCAGGGCTCAGTTCTGGGGCCGGTGCTGTTCAATATCTTTATAGATGATCTAGACGTAGGGATTGAGTGCACCCTCAGCAAATTTGCAGATGACACCAAGCTGGGTGGGAGTGTCGATCTGCTGGAGGGTAGGAAGGCCTTCAGAGGGATCTGGACAGGTTAGATAGATGGGCCGAGACCAACGGTGTGAGGTTCAACAAGAACAAAGTGCTGGGTCTTACACTTCGGCCACAACAACCCCATGCAGCTCTACAGGCTGGGGAAGAGTGGTTAGAAAAGCGGCCCGGTGGAAAGAGACCTGGGGGTGCTGATGGACAGCCGGCTAAACATGAGCCAGCAGTGTGCCCAGGTGGCCAAGAAGGGTCAATGGCATCCTGGCCTCTATTAGGAATAGTGTAGCCAGCCGGTCTAGGGAAGTGATCGTCCCTCTCTACTCGGCACTGGTGAGGCCGCATCTTGAGTACTGTGTTCAGTTCTGGGCCCCGCACTTCAAGAAAGATGTTGAGGTGTTGGAGCAAGTCCAGAGGAGGGTGACCAAGCTGGTGAAGGGTCTGGAGGGTCTGACCTCCGAGGAACGGCTGAGGGAGCTGGGGTTGTTTAGCCTGGAGAAGAGGAGGCTCCGAGGTGACCTTAATGCAGTCTACAACTACCTGAAGAGAGGTTGTAGTGAAGTGGGAGGTGGCCTCTTCTGCCGGGTAACTAGCGATAGGACAAGAGGGCACAGCCTCAGGCTTCTCCAGGGGAGGTTCAGGTTGGACATCAGGAAGAATTTCTTTACAGAAAAGGTTATTAGACATCGGAAGGGGATGCCCAGGAGGGTGGTGGAGTCACCATCTCTGGATGTGTTTAAGAAAAGACTGGACATGGCACTTAGTGCCATGGTCTAGTTGACAGGGTGGTGTAAGGGCAACGGTTGGACTCAATGATCCCAGAGGTCTCTTCCAACCTGGCTGATTCTGTGATTCTGTGATTCTGTGTTAGGCATTCAGTATCAGCAGATGTTGTGTACATGAGGTGACATAAGAGCAATGGATCGTGTCACGTATTTTATCGCAAGGGATATACAATTTTATTCTTGTAAAATTAAACTTTGCCTATCTTCTTATCAATTTTTTAAAAAATAACTCTCATCAAATTAACTGAGAGAAATTTTCTCTGCTGGTTTGAAGAGGCATACCTCTTCAAAACAGGGTAGTGCTTTGCTTTTACTTAAATATATTCATCACCAACAATATATTCACTTTTATGTAATAAACAGATCCAATTCTCTCCAGGGAATTAGAAAACTATTTCCAATTTAATTCATCTACAAACCACTTGACCTGCAACTAACAGTTTATATTTAAATGCTATTCCCCAGTATCAAGAAGGTTGTCATTATGACAAGTAAGACTAAACTTCACCTTAGAAAGTTACAGGAGTAGGTCTTGCTTTGTTTCAAGTTAGTATTTTATGACAGGCAAAAATATGCCAGTGATAGGAGTTTATCAAGTTTTCAATCGTTTTCTTTAAAAGAGAGGTACCGAAATTATCTGGGAGGTGTTCAGATCTGCAGTGTTCCAAGGGCAATCACAGCAGTGTGTCACATAAAAAAACATATAAAGGACGAAAATATAAAATAAAAGGACTTTGAGCTGTCTTAAGGAATTTTAAGACAAATTTTATTTGTTTAATACATGTATGAGTAGGTACGTAGAAGCAATCTTTATCCTCTTTATAACAGCACTCAATGAAAAGGAAACATTACAGGGCAGAAGGATGCTGAAATCAAGTATCACTGTGCATGACCGAAGGCTGCAATTTCTTTCCTCATTTCCTAGTAAGAAAAAAAAGACAAACTATCAGTCAGCACGAATAAAAGCTTAAGAACCCTGCTGCTTTCTGCATAAAAGAAGAAAGAATCTGTACATACATACAATTATTAGTAATATTTAGCAAATACATGTGCTACCACCATCACAATGTCTTTCTATACCCACTAGCTTCAAACGCATCCTTAGGCAGCCAAACTAGAGAGCAGTCTAGAGAAACTGTATGGATCTGTATCAAGAGACTGCGGATCTGTATCAACAGTGGCTTCAACAGGTAGAAAGAGGAGACAGTTCCTGAGAAGCCACAACTAAAAGCTGGAAATGTTATTTCCCGCACTCTGAATAATTACTTGTTGAAGCCTGTCTCTTAGTACAGTAGAGCCTGCTCCTGACTGACTTGCACAGGCCCTCTGAATAGGGGATTTCTTTTTGTTAAAGCTAAATGTAGAAGTAGAAAACAAAGAAATCAAGTCCCTTTTAATTTAAGCATTAAAAGTTAAGTCACACAAGTTCACAAGCCCTGAGATAACAGAAATAAACCCTTCTCATGCTAAACCACAGCATTATACTGGATGAGAGAAGGGCGCATTTGTCAGGAATGGCCTCCCTGATTCCAAATAATCCTCACTGTCACACAATCAGAACAGAGCATCCATTCTAACTCTCCATCAGATGCGGAAGAAGAGATCCAGACGACCAGGGCTGAAGAGAAGAGGCTTCTTTTTTTTTTAAGGCAGACTGAGAGGCATAAAGAATTTTATCTATTCTTGGGCACAAGCATCTCAAAGACAACTGGATTCACAGACGGTGAATCTGAAGACTGAAGATGCAGCCTATCTAAATCGACTCAATATCGGGAATATCTGACTGGGACCATGGGTGCCTCTGGAAAATTTTTGTTGAGTTCCAACAACTCAGAAATCCTCCCTTACACAAAGAGATCTGAGAATTTGACTCATGAGCATTAAACTGGCACAGGCAAAAATCTCCCCTTACGTCAAACTACAGATGCTCGAGCCATGCTAGTTAAGAAGGGATTATGGCGAGACTAGAGAAAAGTCTCAACCTCTTGTTATGTTTCCTACTTCATTTCTTTTCAAGATTAGAATGACTACTATACGAAGTATTGCCACGTCTGACTGCCTGTAAGGGGAGAGAGAGGAAGTGACAGACTGAGAAAAGCGCCCTCCTTTCATAGCCCCCCACCCACCCTTAAAAAGGTTCTGGAGAAGGACTATTGACAGACTGCGGTTAACTGCTTTGAGAGGGCTGTGTGGGTGGACCCATTGTCTTCAAGTGCAAGCCCTTTCCTGCTGCAACTGCCAACAATTATGCCAAATACAACAATGGTTTTGCAATAGGGACAAAAGTTTTCCAGACTGAAATGAGAAAGTCTTGTAACGCAGGCAACTAAGCAGTAAAGAGTCATGCTAAATAAGCGTGATGTCCAGAGTGCACACATACGCCTGCATAACACACACGTCCGTGACAGTGATAGAAAGTGCTACAAAAAAAAAATTACCTTCACTAATTCGGTTTTGTTGTAATCCTCCCGATGTTGGTAAATGCACTGGCTGAGAAGAGTATGTAGTTTTTTCCAAAGCGAATACATTGAAGTTCTCAGTTATCACAGTGACAAAATGCAACAGTTGCTGAAGGAAAAGAAAAAGGAAACGGCAAGTTTGGAATAGTGCCAGATCCTTTGCATAGGCTCTTTATGTTTTCAGAAGCTAAACAATAACAACACAAGTGACATCCTGCTGTCTTACCTTGTTAAATAAAATGAGTGACACTTTAGAGACCAGATTAAATAGCTCACAAGATTTAACTGGAGAAAATGAGGTAATTTTTCGCACTTCAGAGAAAAGGAAGGCTTACATTTCAGACAATATTTTATTACTGATCGATCTATTACAGGGACGATCAAAACTGCGAATCAGCTGCTTCCAGAACAGCAGGGAATGACACGATCCATTTTGCCGTAGAGTAGCTGCTACAGCAAACCCACTGTTGCATTTCATTAGAGAAAACGTTGCTGCAATGCAGGGCACTGTAAAATGGGCCTTTGGAAGCCAGGCTACAGATTTTCTCGATACAGCTGTGACAGCTGGCAACGGAAGCATCCTTAGGTGCTCACCTTTACCCGTTAGCTGAACGCGTACCATGCCTGCAGCTCTGCTGGCAGAACACACTGCTCGAGTGTCTGAAGCAGATCCGGAAGCAAAGTTAGATCAGTTAGCTCCTGCCTTTAAACTGCAGAGCGGATCAACCAGCAGGGTCACTCGGCCTGTAGCAGGTTACCAACCTCTCACACAGTTGCTTCTGTTACCAGAGATGGAAATGTGATACTCTCTGGGAAAGCAGCAGTACCAAGCTAGTGGCAGCACCTTCTGCCACTGCTGCGGCTGTTTAGGAACTGTGTGTCGGGTGAGGCTGTGAAGATGTAGCTTAAGAGAGCAGCCATACCAAATGAAAATAGGACTGCCTCCCAACTGCCCGTCATCAAACTCTGCCTCCCTTGGGTCAGCCAGCACAAAATCTGAGCATTCCCCTCAACTTCATTCTGTACAACATGCAGATAAGACACACAAAACCGATGCAGAGTGCTTTCAGCTGCTGAAAACAGAAAAGGTAGGATGTGACAGAGGTGTATGGTCAACGTCCCCTGTGAAACTATTTCTAACCACTGCCACGTAGATGACTGCATGCTCCTCTACATCTTCACAAAGTTCTAGGCCTATTACCAAGCAAATGAACGAACAAAAAAAACCCCAAACAAAACAAAGCAGCTACATTTGGGAGGTTCACCTAGCTTATTCATAGAATCATAGAATGGTTTGGGTGGGAAGGGACCCTAAAGATCATCTAGTTCCAACCCCCTGCCACAGGCAGGGACACCTTTCCGCTAGACCAGGTTGCTCAAAGCCTCATCCAATCTGGCCTTGAACACTGCCAGGGAGGGGGCAGCCACAACTTCTCCGGGCAACCTCTTCCAGTGTCTCACTACCCTCACAGTAAAGAATTTCTTCCTAATATCTAATCTAAATCTACCCTCTTTCAGTTTAAAACCATTACCCTTTGTCCTATCGCTACGTGCCCTTGTAAAAAGGCCCTCTCCCGCTTTCCTGGAGGCCCCCTTCAGGTACTGGAAGGCTGCTATGAGGTCTCCTCGGAGCCTTCTCTTCTCCAGGCTGAAGAGCCCCAACTCTCTCATAGCCTGTCTTCATAGGAGAGCTGCTCCAGCCCTCTCATCATCTTCATGGCCCTCCTCTGGACTCGTTCCAACAGCTCCATGTCCTTCTTCTGTTGGGGGCCCCAGAGCTCAACGCAGTACTCCAGGTGGGGTCTCACGAGAGCGATTGATTCACCGCACTTGAGTTCCAAAGAGGCGCTCTGGTATGAGCAGCTAGCTCCAATGGCACCCATGTTAACGAAACAAGTTTTCTAGAAGACACATTTCACGACTGTAGCTCTCCTCATAGCTGAAACATATATAAGCTGAAACACATAGAAGGGCTCTACCATACCGTTTCCAGTGGGCAATAACTTCCGAACACACGCTGTTAGCACCCTGACTCTCGGAAAACCCGGTGGGGCTTCTCTACGTACACAGGCAGACATGAACAACAAAACCCTCTGAAACCTGCTTCTTCAGGAAGCCAGCTTTAAAAAGTCAGTTTCACCTCTACAAATTAGGTCACAGCTTAAAAATGGGACAGAAGTTGTGTCGACAAGCCGCTTCACCAAAGGGGATTCCTGTCTGGTCACATTCTCCCCACATAGGGGAAACATCCATGTAATACTCCCTCTCTCATCACGGCAGGTGAACAGCAGCCCTCCTCTGCACTGGCCTACGTCCAGGACTCCTACCCAGCAGTTTTCCTAGTTTTCCTCACTGCAGTATCCCCTGAAGATCAGGTCCTTGTTCCACCCTCTCCAGTTCATGCAAAGGAACCTCTTTTACACCCTGCAGCTAGGCCCAGTTTTAAACCTTTCCCCAACTCTCGCCTAGGATAGCAACTTGCCTCCTGCGAGGGACTGGAAAACCCTTACAACACTGTAACTGTGTGAATGCTGCATTTTAACACTGGATTTTGAAAGAGATTCAGAAAAGTAGGTATTAATATGTTTTCCATGATGAGCTTGATGTGAACCTGCTAACTTAAGGTTTAAACTCATCACTGCTAGAAATAAAGGTCCTTTTTGGGTTCCTAATAATCGAAAACGTGCAAAAAAACCCAAACCAAAACCCCCAAATCCATCAGGAAAACTCTTAAGACATTAATAACCAACAGTACTAGCAGGTTGTCAGCGGGCTATTTTAAAATTCAACAGGCCCTTTTAAATTAGAAATGAGGAAGAGAACCAAGTCGCCTAAAATTCAGTTCACCAAAAGCAAGAACAGCCGTCTACACCAGGTGCGGAAACACAACAGTCATAGTCCGTTACAGGTTGAATTATTTCACAAGCGATATATCCTTCCTGTAAATTGTTTTAATTGGCATTGGTTAACAGCTGACTTAATTTACAACTGTGCACGTAAGCAAGAAAATATCCTACTTCAGTATGAACAAAATTGAAATTAGACTTACTTGGAGCTCACAGTAATCCACAATCACTGGCTGTGTGAGAATTTCCGTTGCTTTTTTGACGCCTGTCACCCGTTGCTCTTCCAGCCGAGAACGTCTTGCACGAGTCACACAGTGTAGCCCCGAATCTGGAAAGACACAAAATTTCTTAAGTCAGGATTTCTGTTTATCTAGAACACAGTATCAGTGAAGTATCCTGTACCTGGAATAGTGTGTCTGTCTGCAATGACAGAGACTGAACTGTTACCATGTTTTCACTGAGAAATGCTTGACTTTTACTTTCTTTCTGGCAAAAGTCACCGCTCCATTAAAATCAGAAATTCAGACACACAAAAAAAAAGCACTAGAGAAAAAGGCAGGGTAAACACAGGAAAAAAAACATAGTCACGTTGCCATTACAGCACCGCACGGTAAAACTGCAAAGTAATTTAGGTTAGGAAACACATCTTACACTGCAAATGTTAGGACATAATTCTCCTATTCCACGTGTGACTCTGGGTCCACACTGCTTGGAGTACAGCTTTTTAACTTAACGCTGCTCGTTACTGGGAAGATACTCATACAATAAGAGAAAGTCAACGAGTGTTTTTCAATTAGGTACCACTTGAAAAACAACATTCAGAATCAAAAAACCAGCAGCTGTAGAAAAACATGAGTTTGGCTAGCATAACTAAAGGGGCAGCATCATTATGCCAGAAACACTGCGTGCTGATTTCAGAGAGCTACCACAGGAATAACAGAATGGAATGAAAGAAGGCTAAAACCTAATGAATAGTGTCATCCTTCTCAGGAAGAAATAGGAGCTACATGACCTGTTTGACCTTTCACTTACCATTTTGTTTTTCTGGGGACTCTTCATCCCTCTCTACTTCATTTTGGTCTTCTGGAACAACAGAAAAGTGTTTGGAGATGAGCCCTTCTTCAAATCTTTTATGAAGCTGTAAACTTCAAAAGCTAAACACGTGTTGGGCAGAGTTAAAAGAGACAATTTTAAGGGAATATCTGCTGGAGAAAAAATTGTCCGTAAAGACTTACACCTCATCTGCTTTCTGATTCATTTAGTGGTGGTTAAAACACACTTTGCATTTTTGCCTTCCAGAAAAACCCACCACTCTTTGTATTCACAGAGTACTGCACAAAGCATACGGGTGAAGTCAATGGCAGAATTCCCAGGCATGCCAGTGAGACCAGGAAACTTCACACCGTGTCATGCGCATTAACTGAAAGAAACCCAAGTCCCTTTGTCCTTTTATGTCCTTTTCACAGTAAGAGGTGGCGATAGATTTTAGCTATTATCAGTGCAGGGAAGGGAAAAATACTGTTTCATATAACTAAAAACTCGTTTGAGTATTCAGAAACTGACACGTACAACATTTTTGACTTCACCAGGTAGCTATTGAGGAGCCATTAAATGTCAGCTGGGTCATCAAGGCCAGTGTCTTAGGCGGCGGTGCTACAGGCAGTACTTCCAATGGCTGCCAAGCTTAATTTCATCAGAAACTTTGAGTCCATTTATGGTACTCAAATACAAGCATATGAAAAATTATTGAAAGAAAGTTACCACCAGATACTGTAGAGCTATTAACTTACAGTTAGCAAAGTTTTCTATGTAGAATATCCTCACCTGGGCTGTTTTCTGATGCAGGAAGTTTAGCTGCTTGATTTACAATTAAGTCTTCAAAAAATTTTCTTCTTTCTTCCATATTAGGCAACGGGACTTCGAAAACTTCTTCGCAATCATTATTAAACAATTCTTTTATCTAAAGCGTGAGAAGATATTTCAGATATAAGGCCACGCAAATTCATATTCTATTCCAAAAAAAAGATGAGTACCTTTCTAAATTAAACTGAATAATCATCTAGATAAGAACAACTGTGAAAAGTTATCTTCTTGGCCTTAAAAGGCTAGACTTTCACAGGTTAGCACGGCAAATTAAAATATCTTCTCTAGGAACACCTTTAGAATTAAAGCTCAAGGAAGGGACCATATGATACACTGATAAAGTCGTGACATTCACCACCTCCAAGACTGCTTATTTCGTATTTACCTGCCTCGCTCTCCTTCAGTTAGAATCTGGATGGCAGCTATAGAGGGAACAGGCAGGGTTCAGGAGACAAGTGCAGGCTTTTTGGTAAGGTGTGGGGTTTGTTTTTTACTTTTTTTTTTAAATTAATTTAAATGAGGTGTCTGGCATACTTCCAAGTTTTACTCCATTTTTCAATCTCTACTACCAAAAGGTGTGCAAGGAATTTCAATACTTATTTTAGAAGTAATTTATTAACAGTATAAAAACTTCCATAGAAAGTTAAGCCCTTTCAAAGCCTTTGATGATCAACACATCTAGGTAAATCCCCCTCCCCCCAGCTGAGACAAAACACTCAGAGCAGCATATTCACATTTTGAACACCTTCCTTTAATGCACACTCTCAGATGTCTAGAAAGCTAAGCATGTGTTCTTACTGAATTCTGTTACGGAATACAACTAAAAAATTGATTTCCAAGTTACTTAAACAAAAGTTGGACCTTAGGTTTCTAATTTGTAAAGCTTTCACCTATATGAAGAAAGGAATTGAAATTTTTAGTAAAGATTTTAAATTTGAAATTACATTCCATCATTAACAGTGTGACCACCATACTTTTCCCGTAAAAATGTCTTTTCACTTTTCAGTAAAAATATCTTTTTCCCATTTACATTTCAAGCACCATATATTGTTGACTAAGTACATAACTAACCATCTTCAAGTCACTGGAATTAATGTCTGAAGTAAATTTATGCATCTGTCTAATAAGCATGAGTGTGTGAGAAGGGGGAAAAAAGTTGGGTCAAAGTCCGTCTCTTTACTCAGAAAACACTTTAGACAAATGCTTTCAGCACTGTTTTGTCTAAGTAAATTTTTAAGAGACCTGCTTACGGTGCCTGGGTAATAACAGGATGAATGTGCCTAAGAGTGCACAGTACTCCAATGCTTACAGGATTTATACATTAACAAGAAATGGAACAAAAAATAAGAAAAGTATCAACAGAAATACCTCTTTTGGGAGATCTGCATGACACACATCAGATGTTGCAAGCAGCAAAACCGGAGCAAATGCTGGCATGTCCTCCAGTAGTGTTGTAAAAGTAGCGTTCACTGTAGGTCCAACAGCCTCGCACCACAAATGGATACGTGGGATATAAATTATGCTTGGTGCTGTTCTTTGAGCTTCTCGCATCAACTGGCAAAATGAAAGCTTGGGTAAGAAAACTAAACCGTGCAGAATAGGCTAATAAATAGCTACGTATCACCCGAACTGTCTTATGACATAGGAGTATATGAAGCCCAAACATCAAAACAAAGAACACCACCTTAACAGTAAGGTAAAATTTTCACTTTGGCTCAAGTACAGACATTGCTATGCAGACAGAAACAGATCTGAATCTCTGCCCGACTTCAAAACTACTTAGGTGTAAGAGTACTCCTAAAGAGCCTCACAGCTCGGCTGGTGTGGTGATGTGCCTGAAAAAACAAGACTCGCCCTTCAGCAAGATGTATTAGTCTCGGTAAAACGATACACGACTGCGACTACACCATTTTCAGTTCAGAGCGGGCACATATCCAAGTCAGTCTGGAGCACAGTCTGAACAAACAAAGACCTGTGTGAAAAGATGAGGGCTGACACTGTGAAAGAAGCCTGGTTACAATTGATAATTTCAAGTACATTTTAGAAGAGGTGACCAGTCTTCAGCCTGCCTGAACTGCTAAATTACTCACAGCCCCTCCTTATTACCAAAGGATCCACCAGACCAGACGACGTGCTTTGGAAGATCACAAGCCATTGCCTACAGATAGTTCCTCAGTCACAGAAGAGGGCATGCATCTACCGCATGAAGGAAGTGGCAGCAATCCTTTCACATGACAAATTTCTCTGTGCACCCTTTCAGATTATCAGTATTCTGGGAATTCCCATCACAAGATGGGAAGAACACGTGGTATGTCCAGGCAGTGACTAGACGTGGTAGTTACATGACCGCAGATGCCACCATCACATCACAAAAAAGGATTTGTTCCTCTTACGTGACAAACGAGTACCCAGTCACGTAATGGGTCTGTCCTTACTTGTACAGCTCTCAAAAGCTGCTACTAAAGGTCAAAAATATTTTAATACAGTGATGCCAAACAACGCAATGGATTTCATGCCTAAAAGTAAAAAGGAAAACAGCACTAAATCTGCTTATATTTAATTTTCTTAGTTAATAAAAGCATACTGGTGTACAAATGTAAGCGTTCCACGAACTTTAATGCTTTTACTGCATATACTGCAGCAGTAGAAGCTGCATATGTATATGTAAAAAAAAAAAGAAACACTGCTTTTTCCAAAACCTTGATTGCCTTACAAATATAATAAAAAAAGAAGGCTACAGAAAGCGCACGACACGCAGTCAGGCTGATGCAGAGCCATCTACGGGGAGCACAGAGTCTTAGAAGCAATGATCCCACTGAGATGGGCAGGATTTCTTGCCATAAAGAGGGGTTTATTAGCAGCACCTCCCAGCTTTCTGAGCTGCTAGCAACATCCTCACTGTTTCATTAGAAGGAAAGTGGATTTTCAAACAGAAGTAAACCTATCGGCACATTCAGACCGGGACACCTCCGTTAACACTTCATTTTGCTTACTTTACTAGTTTCTATACAGGTCATGAATCCTATGAGATTAAAGAGAAAGAGGATACCTGCGCACACATTTCTGCCGGCGATGTGATGCTAGTGGACAAAACCGATGCGCCTAGTGTATAAACTGGAAACTTTTCCAGGGCATGTATTACTGCAGGTGCCAAATGAGAAGCTTGCCCATATCCTGGCTCTCCAACTAGTAAGAACCGTGGCCTGTACGATGCTGGCTGGTCATATGCATTTCTAGAACAATAAGAAGAAAACAAGTTTAAAAATGAAGTGACGAATAGGCACACAGAAGTTAAAAATTATTTTCCTATACACTTTTATTTTTTTTTGTAAATACTCTCCATATTCCAGCAAATAATAAGCCGGTCTGTGATCAGGAAGACTATCAAAGCCCATTTTCTTACAAACTTGTACCATACCTCCCCTAAGAAACCCTGTCAATCCCCAGCATGTCTGCTGTTTGTTTGGCTGGGTTAAGTAACAGCTCTTAAATCACACAGGGGGACTGTCCAGCTACATACACACACCACAACGGGTTGGGAACCTGATATGGGGGAGAATAACATCTCTCTCTCTCTCTCTCTCTCTCTCAGCACACACCAATCTGCATCTCTTCACCGCCTGTACACACTAATTTTCATTCAAGTCTTGAGTTTAAGTAACAGTGAGGTCTCTACATCTGTCAAGTCTAGCTGAAATTTGGCCATAGCTCGTGGAGATGGTGGGAAGGAAGGAGCAGAACAACATTTCCAGAAAAAACTGAACGTGGGCACTGAAACACATTAGCTGTATCTGAAGAAGTACACAATTGGATTGGTTAAATTACAGCAGTACACTAAATACAGATGAGATTTCTATTTATTTTATCCAGTCGTTCTCATTGTTTCATCTTTGAATTGCGTATTAATTTCCTAGCAATCTTGCTTTACTGGCATGAAACACATTTGTGAAGAGCATTTCTTGTTTCCGCCACAACACTGTTGTACTGTTGTACTGACTGAAATCAAAGATCCTAGAGACCTAATCAAGCTCAGCAGGTCAGAAGATTTTCTGGACAACACAGCAATAGAAATTGAGCCAACAGTGACGACAACAATCTATTTTTTCAACTGTTGGCTTAGATGACTTCCACGTTAAGATGCCAAAAGATTAAGGTAAACTTAGCAGGTTAACCAATGTCTGCATTTTGTACCTTTAAGTTTTTCTCACATGTGGAAGACCCTCGGCCTGCAAACAGCTGTGCTTTACTTGGGGAGCAGAAGATTTGCTTGGGACCACTGCACTGAGAATAGGTTTTGCTTGCTTCTAAGATAGAGGAGCCGAGACCAGTTCACAGGGCCTTTTGAGGCATGAAAGAAGTAAACATGTGTTGAAGGTCAGTTCTGAACACAGAGCTGAAAACAGGGAACGGTTGTTGATGTTTTGAGCCCAGGACACTGTGGCTCTTCCCAGAATGGGTGAGGAGTGCTTAGCGTGTGAATGTTGATGTTATCTTGAATGGCATAATCTGGCTCCTGCATTGTAGCAGTTAAACAGGGTAGTAGAATAACAATAAAGAGCCTTAGGCCTTTCGGCTTCAGGCCCTTGCATCCTCCATCTCAGAGTCTGTGCTTTCCTTGCCGCCCGCCGCACTCACAGTGTTTTAACAAACCATTTCTCAATTTTGCTTCTGCTACGTAATTCGCTACTAGTTAAACAATCTTGGAAGGTAGAAAGGCAAAAGATGGCTACACAAATCCATACTGTTTTTTTCATTAAAAGGACAGACAGCACATTTCTTTGGTTTTGACTCTTTCAAGGAATACCATGGATTAAATCAACATGTTCTAATAGCGTATGGCTCACTTCAACTTAGGAAGAAGAGGGCTGGGCCGTTCAGTTTCATGGGTTACGGCAGTGTATTCCATTAGAACATTAGTACCCAGATGGATCTTCCCAGTTGCTTCTTGCCAATATTATACATCCCCCACCCACATTTCACTCCTTCATCTGCTACCCCTCACGTCAGAACTGTTTACAGACCCAGCCATCTTAAAAATGTAAACATAAAGGGGACAAACATTTACCTGCTAAAACTGAGGAATCTTTCCTTTTGCCTACCAGGCATTTTATGTGTTGGCTTATCTTCAAAGATTGATGGTGATTCATCATCACTGTCAATCGCATCATTTCTTAAAATATGACTTAAACTGTCTGAAAGACAAGAGAGGTTTGTTAACTCTCCTGAATGGTCCGAATCTCCCTCTCGCATTAACACAGCTTCTAAATGAGTGCTGGAAACCCCTTGTATTTCTTCATTTGAGGGCAAACGTTGAGTGCTATTTCCTGAAGAGTTCATCCTACCACAGACCTAAGGAGGTCGCACAAGTCCCTGCAAAGCTGTCCTAAGTCCCAGGATTTGCATAAGGTATACCTCTCTGTTGGTGAAAACTTGGGAGGGTTTTGTCCTTAGAATGAAGAATATCAGGAACAACTTCTCTAGCTCGTAGACACCTGAAAAACCCAACAAGGCCACTTCTTTCTGGAGCAGGTTTCCCCCACCAGATGTGGGGAAATTAAGTGAATGCCATGGCCACAGACTTCCATTTGTCTACGACTAGTGAGTCGGAATATACAGACCAACCCATGTTCTAAATAAGGCTCCTCAAAGATCACCAAAGGAGGAGGTAATGGAAGGCGGACAACAGAGAGGAGGTGCAATTGCCAATCCCTTAGCATCTCTGCTTTTCTTTTGTTGGTGGGTTTCTGCCTCTGTTTTACCAATGCAAATCATCTACCAGCTCTACTAGGAGTAATACTGGTAAAATATTCTCCAGGGATTAGCAGAAGAACTAACTATTCATGGATCTTCATTAATCAGCAGTGGAGGGAGTTTATCAATTTATTTGCTGTCACCAATAAACCCGATCAGGGCTGACGCAGTCAGGAGTGCGAGCTCACACATGCGATGCAAGCCAAGCCCCAAAGTATACGCTACTAGAACATTCTGATCTCACGCGCAAGTGTATGGCGTGATCCACAAACGTTTAAAATTAAGAGACTACGGTTAAAAATCACGATAGCTAAAATAGGATTCAGCTTGACCCCCTTGTACTTGTATTGCGATCCTGACATTCTTCAGATGGGAATTAGAAGCATTCATGCAAAAATGCCCTTCCCCCCCATCTAAACATTTATTTTGAGAGGTGCCTCATACATTAAACCTTAGATCCACCGCTACAAATGCTAAGCATGATGTTAGCTACTATCAGAAACAGGGTGCTGTAGTAGGGAACGCATAGATCTCTACTGCTTATTGCAAGTCATTCACAGCTCCAATCCAGCACTTCAGTTTAGAATCCAGAATAAAAACTATGCACGATATGCCTGAAAAAGAGGCGTGCACAGGCGTATTATCAAATTCTACTGTCATTAAGTTTGAGAGGTTTATGTATGCTGATTGCACAGATCAGAAGTTTTTGCTTTAGCAGAATTTTGAAGAAGTGGACGTTACTGTTATACCTTGCTGTTGGTCCTTTTTTAGTGCAAGTGCTGCGTAGGGAAATACTCTCCGCAAGGCTTGTAGAATTCTTGCTAGTGTATTTTCAAGCAGCGGTTTTGAAATAGGGGATAGCGCTCGCCCAGGTGAAGCCACAGCCCTCTGTGAAGCTGGAACAGTCTTCTGCATAGCCATGACAAAATCCCGTGCTGTTACTTTAAGGGAAGCAATATCTAACTGCAGTTTCTCGCTACTTGTGTAGATCTGAGGATAGCAGCGGCGCAAAGCGCAGACGACAGCTTCAGCACATAAGGATTTAATATCAGCACCGCAGTATCCTAATAAACAAAACAAGAATCAAATGTTACGCCAGTCTCAGGCTTCCAAAGTGCACCAATGAAAGACTTTGTATGCAGCCAAAAATTAACAAGTTAAGAGAGAATTTAAAGAGTTACTGCACTGCAAAGGAGTTTTGTTAGGTGGCTCGCAGCCTGATATCCTGCGCTTATGAAGCAGCCTCCTAATCAAAACTTTACTCCCGAGGAAGATGCCCAAAACCCATTCAATGTTCTGAGAGACAACAAGAAAATTAAAAGAAGCATCTAACTTTGTTTGGTCCCAAGGGGTGCCAGCTGCCTCACTGCCTCACTCTGCAGCAAGACACAAGAGCTCGGGTACTGCCTGCTACAAGCTCAGATTCCTTAGGACTCACTTACATACAGTAACTCATTTTGTTTTCAAGCTTACCAACACATTTTTCAGCTAGCTCCTCCAGAAACATGTCCGATGGCTTAGGGGTCCATTCTCGTGTGTGAATCTTGAAAATCTCTTTTCTAGCCTGGAAACAAAATGGTTGTGTTTTAGTTTGTCCAAAGTTTTCTCTTAAAAAAAAAAAACAAAAAACAAACAAACAAAAAAACCCACAAAAACAAAAAACCTACAACACAAAACCCCAAAACCCCTCACGTTAATACAAGTACTTTTCTTATCTGCGAAACTTTTAAGTATTTTGAAGTTCACTCAATATGCTCTCTGCTTTTTCAAGCAGAAAATTTAACAATTCTCAACTTGTTCTATTCAACTCTTTCTGGGGGGCTGCAGTGAAATAAAAGGCATTTATAGCTTCCATAAAAAGTCAGTTTCCACAAGTATGAGACCTAATGGTCTTGAGGAAAAGACTGTAGTAAAAAAAATTATCTGCAATCAGAGATTCTTGAGCAAAGCAAATTCTCTCAAATGTAGGAAGATTTCATGGTGACAGTCTCATTAGTTCAGCACATTTGCTTTTCTGCCAGTTCATCCCAGGAAAGCAGTCCTAGCACTACCTTTCAAATTGCTACAGTTACTCTAAAGAATAACAATTATGACTCAAAGACTGTCACTGATCCAGAAAATGTCAAACGTTGTCTGTCCTCGTCTCTCATCTTAGCAAGACTGTCATTTAAGTATTGCCGAGTACACAGATTAATTACGGCAGATTTCTAGAATTCTTCCACAGCAGGGAATCACGTGCTAGATCTGTTTCACGGCACCTGCCCTCCTGCTCCTGAAAGCAGATTAAAACTGTAGGCAAATGTTTATACACTGTTTAGGGCACTTTTACTAGCCTCCAATCCAATACGCATTTTATCCTTTTTCCAAAAGGTGTGAATAAAAGAAAAAGAAATATCAGTGATAGCCAGAGAAAAACCACAAGAACAGGGTTCCAGTTTTGCACACTACCTTCCCCCTCCAATATTTTTTGGTTCCTGTACACCTATTTTTCCTTGCTTAGCTATTGCCATTGGACTCAAAGCTTCCCAAGCCTTGCACCTGGGCAGCGTACTTCACATCGCTGTTCAAGTCCCTGTTACTAAGTACCAGTAAAAACATCAGATCCCAAAATACTTATAAGTATTCTCTCCCAGGACACCCAGCCTGGGAACAATCCAACACAGGTACAACCACTATCCATTCATAAACCAACAACTGAGAGCAAGAGCGCTTCAGGATGAACGTGCCTAAGGGGATTAAATAAGTAAGCGAACATGAACCGCTTTGGGAATGAAAAACCTTAATTCGCTCCAGCACCAGCCTTGATAAAAGTTTTTGTCAGCAAAAAGAAATTCCCGCGTGCACACCATTTCTTTCATTTTCAAGATGAGGTAGCAGTAATTTATGGCTAATGCAGATTTTCCTCCTTAAACATTTCAATGGCTAGCAGCATGCCATTTTCTTGTCCGGTCCCAGTGAAACCAAAACTAATCCTACAACTGACTACTTGTTGAAATCGTCTTAATCATATACATTCAGTACCAGATCTGCCCTCCACAGTACAGCACAGCCTCTCCAGATACCTGCTTCTGTCCAAGTTGTACAATACTGATTTTGACTTGAACTGCTCTGTGGTGTTGCACTGTTATGTGGTTTTGTTATAAAGACGGACTTTGCCACATTAGCATTAACGCCGAGTTGAAGTTCTGACCTCTTTGTTTGGCAAGCTGAAGAGGAACTCTCGATCAAAGCGTCCAGGTCTTCGTAAAGCAGGATCTATAGAGTCCAGTCTGTTGGTGGCTCCGATTACCACAATCTCTCCTCTGCTGCCTAAGCCGTCCATAAGTGCCAGAAGTGTGGATACAATAGAGCTAACAGGAAAACATAATTTTCATTCACTGGTTTAGTAAATTTTGTTACGTTCTACGTGACCTTCTCCAATGATCACTCAAAAAGGACAAGCTTTGATTGATGAGATGCTAAGCGGCGAAAGACTCATTTTTAAGACATAAAAAAAGAGATAAGGTAACACAGGCCTTGTGCTGATATCAGGCTTATGAACTGTTTTCAATTCTTGTTTAAAAATCATCTGGAATTTCATAGCATTGAATTACTAGTTTTCAGGACAAATGAATGTGTCACATAAAGTTAAACAGGTTGTGCTCTTCTTTTCACAAAGATCAAGCAGCTCCTATGTAGGTAAAAAAATGTTTTACCTGTAAGCTTGGTCTTGTTTACTGGACCGCGCAGGAGCAAGACCGTCTATCTCATCAAAGAAAATAATTGAAGGTCGCATCTGGTAGGCCTAGAATGATAACACAGGAATATTGACATAAGTAAACCAGCACTATTTTAAAGAGAAAAATGCGTGAAAAATGTTATCGTTGGAAAGTCGCTGGAACTAGATTATTCAGAACAGCACCAGGGACCTCTACTAATGGAGCTAATGGAGCTAATGGAGTAAGTGGCACGAGTAACAGAAGACAGCAGCCTCTGTCAACCCACTGAGACTGGGGAACAGGAAACAAATCATACCAGTAGTTTTTACCGCTATTTGGCAACCACCGAGAACAGAGACGGGACTTAATTCAACTACAGGTTCTGGAAGCAAGCTTCCGTTATGAATTTAAATGACCACGCTTCCAGCTTGCATCTGTTTCCCTCTGATCTAAAGCCACCGTCTCTTGCCTCTTGCAACCTCTTTTTGTGGCTGGGTAGTGGTGCTTTGTTGTTTGGTTTTGTTTCTTTTTTTTTGGGGGGGGGGAGGCGGTGTTTGCTTTGTGAGGGTTTTCTCATTTGTTTTATTAACCTTTCCCAATACATCTCGAGATTTCAAGCCCCTAAAAAACCCACTGAAAAGGGAAACACTGACAAACCCATTTCAGTGGCAGGAACTGACAAAATACAAAAAGGAGTGAGTTCTTCTTAAAAATACTGACCATGGAAAATTACAGTTACAACTCACACAGAACACACGGCGCATTTCAACCTTACCTGATCAAATAATAAACGAAGCCGTTGCTCAGATTCCCCCAGCCATTTACTCAGGCAGTCAGCACCATTTCTCGCAAAAAAGGCTATTCTCCTGTCACCTTGGCTACATGCATTAGCAAGTGCCCGAGCAACCAGTGTCTTTCCAGTCCCTGGTGGACCATAGAATAGACAGCCTCTGCAATTAAAAAAAGAAGATTCACATAAGAAAAAAAACATCACGGAAAAGTACCTATTATAACCCCCATCCCTAAAGCGCACAACTCTCCGAACCAAAACACTTCATGTAGAATACAGCAGTAACAGCTGATGTGGGAGAAAAGTCAAAACAGACAGAACTTTTGTGTTCCTACACAATTCAACAAGGCAGTAAATGAAATGAATAAAAAGAGAATAACGCAGACGTACAAAACCTCGAGGAAAGATCGTAGTGTCCCAGAAGGACACTTCCAAAATGGCTGACAAACTAACAGGGGTGTTTACAGCACAGCGGAGCCAAACAAGAACAAACTTCAGTGCAGAATCTGAGACTGGGCTAACTTATGAATCACCAGGTGATTCTTCAGTGATACATGGCATATTCATTCCTATTTGCACAAAAGGCAAGACTTGATAGTAAAGCATTTCATTCTCCCTTAAAAAGCTTTAAGTTACTGGATTTGGTGTCCCAGACCATCCATTGCTGATGAGAAATGAGGAGGAAGTCTAAAGCTGGGAGGGTACTCTGCATTTCCAGATTAAATACAGCCATCAACTCGAAAAGCCAATACACTGCTGTTTCAAAAAGGATTTCAATGAATAAAGCAGCAAAACGCCGAAAGATCTTCTTGTCATTATTTGTAATACTTTCAGAGTTACTGAAAGCAAGGAATTGAAAGTCGTATTTCAATATACCATGATGGAGTTTTGCTGACCAAAAATATATAAAGCTAACAAATCTCTAATGATTTCATTCCATAACGCAGAACTACATTAGCTGTCTAAGAAGTGGAAAGATTCTTATTTTAGCCCAAGGACAACAAACATTGCAAGGTTCTAGCTGCAAGTCCTATCAATTGTAAAATTGACACTTGAGCACTGGAAAAAAAAAAAGAGTCGGTGGGAGAGAGAACTGGACTTCCAAGCAACAAATTACAGTTGACTACCAGTAGATGCATCCTTCCTGCTTATTAACTAATCAAGTTGACTTGTACATCCTTTGAACATATATATATGCTATCCGTTTTTAAGAAATTACTTTACTACTACCAAAAAAAAACCATCACCACTGCTGAAAATTTTGAAGCACGGTAACGTATTGATACCTCCGTTGAATATTCTCCTGAAAACGGGTGAGTTAGAACTTCTCGTTTTAAACAATGTCTGTTACCTTGAAGGCTGAATTTTGTATCTCTCAAAGACTTCTGGGTAAAGCAAGGGAAAAATGACCATCTCTTTTAAGGCTGAAATGTGGTCAGAAAGACCACCCACGCCATCAAACGGTACCTAAAGATAAATTCAACAGAACACATTTTGTACGTCAAAGAAAGCTGCAACCTCGATAAGGTACCATCAGAAATTATACGTTAGCACAGAGGAAATGTTCTGGGCAATTTTCAAATTGCTTGAGATAAAACTGTAAACCCAGGGAGCTGTAGACAGCACGTTACTGAAAGCTTTCATAAACACTCGAAACATCTCACTGCCACAACTAAAAATACTCACCGAACAATCGATTTGCACTGGATGAACATCAGCCAGACTTGCTCCAATTTTCGTTCGATCCTTGTCAATTCTCTTTAAGCCATCTTTCCCAAAGTTTAGCGGAAGACACCTGATTTGAATGAAGGAGAAAGAAAAGGTGCTTTATACCTCAAGATGCAGCTACAAGATTTTTGCTTTCATAATGATGGCAAGGGAATGCAGAAGACCTTATAAATGAGCATACGCTTCCTAAGCAGTTAAATATTCATTCCAATTGTCTTACATTTAATATCCATGAGTAAATAAAGGAAAATGGTCACTCCAGACATCAAACGGAGATAATTATTTTGACAGCTCCTAGCACTTATGAATATCTGTGCCAGCCAACACAGCACATATATGAATGCAAGCTTCCCAACCAGATGTTCCTTACGTGGAGACCGTGAACCGACCTTGACTTGTGTGATGGAAGAACCCCCCAAAACACACTGATGTCTTTCAAAGGTTTTTGCTTCTACATTCAAAATGTTACAGCCCAAGGGGATACTAATTTCAGTGTGGATTAACATTATAAAGGCTGCCCACCACTGCTGGTCCTTCCCAAGGACTTTGGGACGCATGTGCCGGAAGACACACGTGTCTGAAAGACATCTGGCTCAAAACTTGTTTCTTACATTGTTAAAATGGTTTTTCTGGAGCATTTCTTAAGCAACAAAACCTCCATCATTTCCTCTGTTTATAACATTTTATGTTACACTGGTTTCCTTTCTGAATAAACTATTGGAAAGCACAGAGGAGTAGAATTTTACATTAAAAATTACATAAAAGTGTTTGTCCCCCCATTCCTACCTCTTAAAAACTGGATTTTTAGATAGATTAAAAAAGAGATTAAAAATCAATTCTAAAAATCCCATTGTAGAGAGTCCAGTTACAGTCATTGCTACCAAAACATATGATTAAATAGAGTCACAATTTAGAAACTGTACAAGATGAAGAGGATAACATTTCACGGTCAGGCAGATGCAAACTCCTCCCAAGCAGATTTCTCCCTCCCCTGTTCTCCAGCTTCATTAACCTCGTTAAATCTCCGTTACGGCTCCGCTTCCTACGTCTCTCAAAACGCTCTTTGTCATCAGATGAGGACGTAGAATCCCTGTTGCGGACTGCACGTCTCCGTCTGCAAACATTTAAACAAACAAGTAAAAAAATTAAATTACACACTAAGTAATATCAAAATTTAAGTGAACTCTATCTCAGAGATCTATTAAGTTTCCAGATCACTGTACTCCTTATGAATCTGACTTCAAGGTACATCACATGATTTTCCTTGTGGCAGCAAAATTTCGTTGTTCTTAGGAAGGTAAAATGATTAACTATTTTGCAAATAAACCTCATAAACAAATTACTTGTTTTGTCCAATCTCTCTCTCTCACCCACACACAAATCGAGTGTCACTTACCATTAGGTATCCGCTCTGTGAAACATAAACCTTTCGAACTCATTTAAGATTTGGTTTCAAAAAACCCTTCCTTCCGTTACCATCTGCTTTCAAGGATGCTAAACAAAGAGCTCCTATTGAGCAAGAGACAGCACTCTGCATGCTCTAACTGCTGACAAGATCCAAACCCCCTTTGTCGTTACTATTGCAACTTACAGTTTATAACTTCATTTAGCATTTTTCTTGTTTAAGGACAGTTTCATACAGAAACATGAACTGATTCCAAAGTGAAACAAGAATCAGTATTTGAGTGATTAAAAAGAAAAAATCCACTAAAACTTCCACACAGGCTCTCCCCCTAACTGAATTATCTTCAGCTTTAAGAAAATAATTGGCATCCTTCAAGATTAAACAGTCTAAGATTTTGAGAGGGAGATTCTGGCTACAATTCCAGAACAAAAGAATTTCAGTTACACGGTTTCAGCCACCGCCTCCATAATCACCTTATCAGTGACCACAAATACGGCATTTTTAAAAAATCTAATGGCCCACAAAAAGCATAGTCTCCTCTCCCATTATTTGGTTTTTTAATACCTTCAGACTACCACGGCAAGAATCATACTATTAATCTGTAATTACCACCAATCCAAAAACGCTTGAAAGCATTATTCAGTAATATGACTGATAGCGATAGTTCTTCTTTATCAGTAGTGCTAACCATACACCAACCTGTCAGTTCTTTTGCAGCAAGAGCCTTGTGACTGAGCACTTCTAAACGAATCTCTCTCTCCGACAGGTGAAGACCGGCCTGAAAAACGTCTCTTTCGTTGTTTTGGTTCTGTTTAAAGCAAAGAATTTAGCATAATGGTGCAAACAAGTTTAAGAGAAAGCAGGACAGTGAAAGAGGCAGAAAATGTGATGTTTCACCCATCTCTAATTTCAAGGGAAGTTTCAAGGGATTTGGGGGTGGGGACATTTATTTTTTAAATCAGTGCACAGGAGAAGTGAAAGAACACACACCTGCTTTTTAAGGAGAACTGAAAACCACAAGAGTAAGAGTAGAAAGTCTGTTTAATTACTATTCTTTCAAGGATACACAGGTCATTTTTGAAGTGAAAAACAACAAAAAGTATGCCAAATGGCAAAGAAAGATAATGTGCACAGGATACATGCATTTAATAAAATTCACTTGCAGAATGAAGGTAAGGAATTTAAACAGAAGTTGAGTATGCGTACGTATTTTCATTAAATTAAAAACCCCTCACTTATATGCCAGAAATGAACTCTTAAGAGAAACTGTGCATATAACGTACTTTCCAATGGAGCTTGATAGCGCTGAACGGTTTTCCTCTGTCTGGAGGGGTAATGCTTTCGAGTGTCTTCACCATCATCATCTTCTTTCGCTTCACTTTCTTTTGATGAAAATACTGTATAGCGACATACCATCAAACTGTTTAAGTACTGTTGCAAATTCTATTACATTCAAAATGCACTACACAGATGCTTATAGGTTTTACTATTACCTTCATGTTAATGACACAATAGATCTCAAAACCTGCAAAACCTTAAGATCAATTTATGCGAGACACATTCTAGAAATTACAAAACACAGAGAAGCATATATATAGATATTGTTCTGTCCTCACTGAAATTGCTGAGTGACTTCTCATCAGTCTTAGTAACAACAATTCTGTCATCCGGCTTAAGTAAGATGCAACTCCTAGGAAAACCACTATTTCAGAAAGTCATTCCTTGTTAATTTGGGAAAGCTGTTCAAGGAAATGTTTTTAGTACTAATACTAAAATAATATAGCGGTAAGGCTAAGCATGGTAATCTAGCTCCAAGTCCTAGTTCTGCCACAGATTACATAAGCAATAATTGCCAAGTCACAGGTTTGAGCTGCCCCCATCAGTTTCCTAATTGAAAACGGCAGAGTTTTCACTTTGACCACAAATGAGTTGCTGCATACTCTTTCCTTCCCACTCAACATACTATTTAACTGCTTTCTACGAGTCTCTCCTGCCCAACATGCTGAGATCCACACCCTTGAACCAAGCCATATAGTTCCTCCCTCTAGACTGCCCACGCCTTGTATTAAAGCTGCTCTCATTAAAGCCTTGAGCTGATGCTCTCCTAACTAGATCTCCAAATGATGAGCCAGCTGTGCTTCTCCCTTACCAGTCACAAGTCCTTGGCACACCTGATCATGTTTCTTTTTGTTAGTGCCTTGCCCTACCTTGGTTTCTTTAGCTCAGCCACAGGCTGGACTCCTCCTGTGGCTCCAGGTGTTCTCTCGCTGCTCTATGAGGAGGTGTGATCACCGAGGTGCGCACCTGGGAGCCACAGGCTAGGTCTGAACTAACAACAGGCCACGGACTGTTCTCTGGCCTGTTCGTGATTCGGAACAAGATCACCTCAGTGCTCATTAATACCTGGACATGTAGCCTGAACCTTTCTGTGAGTCTCCATTGCCAGCAGTCAAGTCTTACATGGTCTGTGTAACATGTACAAGATACTGCCCTCACTGGGTATTGCATACATCAGCTCTTATTCAAGTTCTGATGGTCAAACAGGTGATAAGGCGCAGGGCATAGCCAGTCAAGCACAGGGACCAGCAAACTATTTACACGTGACTGGTCCTTTTTCTCCCCTTGCCCCTCTATTTTCCCACTCTTGTTCCTCCAAACATCACCTAAACCCCTCCCTTGTCCGCCTTTGGTTCCTGCCCTAAAGATCCCATAATAAGGCCTGTGTGAACTGCTTTTCCGCTGCATCCCACAGTATGTCCCACCCCTAGGCAGTAACCCCTTAGTCCGAAAGGTGATCTGGAGTGCTGCCCCCCATCACTCATCCTGATGGGTTCCACACCTCGCCACCGGGGCTGAGGGCTCTGCTGGGACAGCCGTGGGAGGGACCCACACAAGGGGGCTGTTCCTCCTTGATTTGAGTCCTTCATTTGCATCCCTGCTATTGTGCACACGCACCCACCCCCCCACCGTGCTCCTCTGGGCTTCTGCAGACAGGACTGTGGTGGGATGATGGCCCTGGGAGTAGCCCGGCACGGTATTATTTGGGCTCCCCCTCCTGCCACTGTCTCTCTCAGCTCCGTTGTGGCTGGGCAGAGGAGGTCTATCACAAAACCTAACACTGATCATCGGCTTAACTATCATCCTTTTCTGTCCTTAAGTACCCTCTCGCCCCATTCTGTTCCATCCAGAAAGCTCCTACAAGGATCGTTGGACTGACTGCCTTAATCACAACTATCATTCTCCTTAAAATTTCAAAGTTTTTGCCCCTCACTTCAAACAGAAATACAGCCTTGTACGATTTAACCTTACTCCTCGTGTTATTTCCCACTGAGTACCGGGATGACAGCTCCTAATTACAGGCCCACACAGCAGCTTGCACTCACTACCTGCTAAACACAAAAATGAACAACGCTATCTTCTCCCCTGCTGATCTTCATGCTTGGGAGGAGCTTTCCATACACATCTGGCAGCCCACCTTACTTCCTGAAAATTCTCTCTGTGCTGCTCAAAACTGAAAACTGTCATGCTCCTGCTGGAGCGACATCACTCTTTCTCTTTCTGAGTAATACCGTCCCTTTCTTTGTATTCCAACCTGTCCACAGCCATCTGCTACCTTTTATCTTGGAAGCATTTTGGAAAAGCACAATTTTTTTTTTTTCTTTCTCTGGATACCCTTCTGAGTTCACTACAGTACAGCCCTAGAGTCTGTCACTACGGCTTGTAATGTCAACAGCAATACAGATTCTTTTTAATAGATGAAAAATACTCAGTAGTTCAGCTCGTCTCAACTGTTTAAGACAATGCTTTTGGCCTGAGCAGAGTAAAGAAAATTTAAAACAGAACTAGCCTACCTTGATTATCAGCCATTTCTTCATCAGCTCTTTGGATTTCTTTCTTTCCTGGGGAGTACCTATCGAGGTTCTCCTAATCAACAGAGACAAGAAAGATCAGTCACAGATATGCAGAAAACCTGACACGGGCATTATTTGGTGCCTATGTAGTAACATTATCAAGGCACTCCATATACACAAAAGATTCAAGCGAGGTACGGGAGGAGAGAAAAGGAACATCGTTATGGCACCCAGGATTGCTAACAAGAATTTCTTCTTTACAATAGAGTTGAATACCTGTGAGAGTTAAATACTTATCCACATACAAAATCAAGTGCATTAACCAATCACAGGTTAATAATTCAAGAGTATGGCAGAAGCCAGGGAAAAGCAATTCCTAGCAGACAAAAAAATATGCAAGCCCTGAACCAGCTGTTTGTAAAGTGTCCATTCAAAAATCATAAGGCAATTCAGAAAGCGTGGTAGAAGACATGTATTTCAGCATATCACTGTTCTTTCATGTCTTCTGAAGAAGTTATTTCCTCCACCCTTAGAGTGTATCTATAGCACGACCATAACAGTAAGATGGTAAATTAGAATTAGAGAGCAAAAATAAACGTGATTTTAGACTATGCTATTCTTTGGAAGAAGTTATTTCAGCTAAATTAAAATTACAACTAAATACTTTCCCTACGTGAAACACACTACTCGCATATAGAAATAGTAAAATAAATGAGTATCTACTTCTTCTGCGTCGTGGAGCGCCCTAAGGTCTCGCGTCACTCGCCATCTACGCGCCTTCTTCGTGTCATCTATTTTTTGCCAAGACTGCTTCTGCAGTACTAAGATAAAAAGTTGACATGTAGCAGCAAAGATTGGCAAGTACAAAAACATTTAAAACAGTACACATAACCAGTATGACACTTCAATACAGCATGCACAAAGCAAGAGTCATTGACACTTAGCCAAATTGTCAAACACTACTTAAAAATTACATCAAATGTTTACCTTTTTTATAGAGAGATTCAAGAACAAGCGTTTGAGGATTTGCAAGCATATACTGTTTTCAGGTTTATTTTCCCCTCTCACTGAACACAGTAAAAAGAAAAATCTGTTTTAGTAGGAGAAAAAGAATTCTGAAGATCATAGTAAGAGAACAGGAAGAAATTACGGCAGTTTTTAATAGCACTTAAGTTGCTCTGCATGATAGCGTGAAGTCATTTTTAGTTCACAGCCTTCCTCAGATAACAGGTTGCTTATTCTGCTCTTAACTGTAATTTAATTTTGTGTTGGTTTTCCATGACTATATACGCTGGAAAAAACAGCCCACTGCTGCTAACGCTTCACAAACCTTTCAGAAAACAATGTCAATTTGGGCTTCACAAAGAGAACTAAGCCACGGACAGACAGGCAAAACCACTAGGACTATTTCACTTCGGCTGTATCCAACTGTCCTCAGTATCTTAACTCAACCGAGCGTTATGAAAATATTTGTAAGCATAGAAGAAAAGTTAGTTAAAAACGAAGGTGTGGAAGACCCTCAGCCTGCAAAGAGCTGTGCTTTACTTGGGGAGCATAAGATTTGCTTGGGAACACTGCACTGAGAATAGTTTTTGCTTGCTTCTGAGATAAAGGAGCCGAGACCAGTTCACAGGGCTCTTTGAGGCATGAAAGAAGTAAACATGTGTTGAAGGTCAGTTCTGAGCACAGAGCTGAAAACAAGGAATGGTTGTTGATGTTTTGAGTCCAGAACACTGGCTCTTCCCAGAATGGGTGATGAGTGCTTAGTGTGTGAATGTTGATGTTATCTTGAACTGCCTAGTCTGGCTCCTGCATTGTAGCAGTTAAATAGGGTAGTAGCATAACAATAAAAAGCCTTAGGCCTTTCGGCTTCAGGCCCTTGCATCCTCGATCTCAGAGTCTGTGCCTTCCTTGCCGCCCGCCGCAAATGGCGCCTGAACAAGGTTGAAGATTAACGAAGAAGCGGCGGCGACTCTGATCGAAGGATTGTCAGGGGCTAGCGCGCGCCAGGACCGGAGAGTCCCCAGGACCTGAGAGTCCCCAGGATCGGAGAATCCCCAGGATCAGAGAATCCCCAGGACCGGAGAGTGAGTCCCCAGGACCGGAGAGTCCCCAGGATCGGAGAATCCCCAGGATCGGAGAATCCCCAGGACCGGAGAGTCCCCAGGACCGGAGAGTCCCCAGAATCAGTGAGTTCCGCGATCACAATAAACATGGGACAGGCTAGTTCCCAAGAGCATAAGCTCTACACTGAGGTATTACAGCGTATATTACGCGAACAGGGCTATAAGGTCCAATTAGTGAAATTGGTGCAGTTATTAGTATGGATCAAAGACAACTGTACCTGGTTCCCTGTATCAGGGACTTACGATGCAAAGATTTGGGCGAAAGTGGGAGTAGAAATACAAAAACGGAACACGTTGCAGTCTGATATTCTACAGGATTTAGAAGCAATGTGGAGGGTTGTTTTTACAGCACTCTCTGCACTCCAGCCTGCAGAGGAGTATTTGCAATCTCTGGCATCCACTCCTATTAACACCTTAGTGGATGTGAAGGAGCAACAGGAGCCTGTATATGAAACAGTCTCCGGAGAATCAGACGATCCTTACGATCTTGATTTCACAGATCCAGACATACAGTCCAATTTATACCCACCATTAACATCGGTAAAAGAAACGGCTGCAGCCGTCCCTTCGGCATGGGGGGTCTCGCAGCCGGCAGCAGCAGCGGCAGCGGCTACGGCCAGAGCACAGTTAACACCAACAGCTCCTCCGTATCCTGCGTCTGCCGAGCCACCTATTGGCTTTGCTGAAAAGGCATCAGAGTCTCATGTAATGAAATACAAAACGCTGGCAGAAAATTGTAGAGAGGAAGCTGCTCTTAAAGGAGATTTTGCCATGCTGACGGCGATGCCGGTAATCTATCGTCCAAATCATTCTCCTGAGTATCGCTACCTTAGTTATGAAATGATTAAGGAAGTACGGGCTGCGGTGAAAGACTATGGTTTGCACAGTAACTATACTTCAAATTTAGTAACAGTCATTGGGGAATCCTATACTATGACTCCACATGATTGGAAGTCACTTTTACGGATGATTTTAACACCTGCACAATATTCAGTGTGGCTGGCAGAGTACCAGGAGGCTGTTTCTGCAGACACTTTGGAAAATAGGCAAGAATATTTGGGAGTTAATCAGTATGCAATACCAGAGGTACAGGCACGGTTACCTCGGCAGCGTTTACAACAGATCTCTGCATTGGCTTTAAAGTGCCTGAAACGCGTTCCAGAGGCAGGAAAACGCCAGCCCTCTTTTGTGGCAGTCAGGCAAGGAGCTCAAGAACCCTATGTTAACATTTATTGATCGTTTACAAACAGCACTGAGCAGGCAGATTGATGATGAAAATACAGTAGAAACGCTGTTATTACAATTGGCTTATGAAAATGCAAATACAGATTGTCAGAGAATTTTGGGCCCTCTAAAAAACTCTTACAAAAGTATAGCAGAATTTATTAAAGCTTGTCAGAATGTGGGTTCTGAAGAGCATAAAGCTACTTTACTTGCAAGTGCCTTGGCTCAGCAACTCGTTGTGGGACGAGCAGAAATGAAATGTTTTGAGTGTAATCAAATGGGGCATATTAGAAAGAACTGTCCAAAGCTGACAGTAAAGAAAAAAGATGAGCAGAAAGGATCAAACAGACCTAGAACACCCAGAGGATTATGTCCTAAGTGTGAAAAGGGCTATCATTGGAGCAATCAGTGTCGATCAAGGTTTGATAAGGATGGAAATCCCATGCAGGGAAACTGGAGGAGGGGCGCGAGGCCCGGTGCCCCCCAATACAACAGGGTCTGTTGTGCACATGCACAGTCCGAGAATCCGATAAACAGACAGTCTCAGAACTCGTTGCCAGCACAGCTGGCAGCGCCGGGTTGGATCTGGCCTCAGCCACCGATACAGAATTGAATGATAAAAGGACTAAGATCATAGATACCAATGTATATGGGCCTCTCCCTTCGGGACTGGTAGGATTAATTTTTGGTCATTCTTCCGTGGGAAAGCAAAATATGTTTGTCATACCAGGAGTTATTGATTCAGATTATATGGGCCAAATTAAAATCATGTCGTGGACATCAGAACCACCTTGTTTTATACCTAAAGGTCAGTGTGTGGCGCAGTTGCTATTGATACCATATACTGTGCCGGCGGCTAATCCACATCCACGTGGCACAGGAGGATTTGGCAGTACTAACACACCACAGGTGTTGTGGAATCAAAAGGTAACTAATGATCGGCCTATGCTCACAATAAAAATTGATGGACGGTTATTCACAGGTCTGTTACATACTGGAGCAGACGTGTCCGTCATCAGTAAAAATGACTGGCCGTCAGATTGGCCTCTTAAACAAGTAGCTGCTGCTGTGAATGGAGTAGGAGGGTTGCAAATTCCATTGCAAAGTGCACGTACTCTGTGTGTGGTGGGCCCTGAAGGAAAAACAGCAACCTTAGTTCCTTTTGTTCTTTCTGTTCCTTTTACATTGTGGGGACGTGATCTTTTAGCTCAGTGGGGTATTGTATTGTCAGCTATGATGGCGCATTTAACCCAAGTGTCACTGATCTCTTACCCCGGCTCAAACTGACTTGGCTAACAACAAAACCGGTTTGGGTGAATCAGTGGCCCCTTAACGGGGAGAAACAAAAACGGGCAGAGGAATTAGTAAATGAACAATTAAGGGCTGGACATATCGTACCCTCAACTAGTCCTTGGAATACCCCTATATTTGTGATACCAAAGAAATCTGGCAAATGGCGATTACTGCAGGATCTTAGAGCTGTCAATGCAGTAATGCAGCCTATGGGAGCTTTACAGCCAGGTACACCTAGTCCAGCAATGATCCCTTCTGACTGGCAGTTATATATAATTGATTTGAAGGACTGCTTTTTTACTATACCTCTCCACCCTGACGATCAGCCACATTTTGCTTTCTCTGTACCTTCGATTAATAATCAGGCACCTATGAAAAGGTACCAATGGACGGTTCTTCCACAGGGCATGATGAACAGTCCCACAATTTGTCAGTTAGTGGTCTCAGCTGCAATAGAGCCGACTCGAAGTATTTTTAAACAGTCTCTTATTTACCATTATATGGATGACATTCTCATTGCAGCTTTGACACAGACAGAACTGATGAAAACTGTAAATCATCTAAAAGACTCTTTACAACAATTTGGGCTTCATATTTCCCCAGAAAAAATACAAACAGAACCGCCCTGGAAGTATTTGGGATGGGTACTGTTTACCAGAACCTTACGGCCACAACAACTTCGTTTGGTAAACAATATCTCTACATTAAATGATTTGCAGCAACTACTAGGGACAATTAATTGGATTCGTCCTGTGCTGGGTATTTCTATTAAACAGTTAAGTACCCTGTTTAACACCTTGAAGGGGGATTCAGATTTAACTTCGCCTCGAATCCTTTCTGACAAAGCAAAACAGGAATTGGCATTGGTAATTCAAAAACTTACAGCTTCCCAAGCAGGACGTATAATCTTACACTTGCCTCTTCTATTTTTTGTGATTCACATGAAATTCCAGCCTTATGGGCTATTTGCTCAATTGACAGAATCACAGCAATTAGTTACCCTGGAATGGATTTTCTTATCACACACCTTTACAAAAACAATTACGACTCCTTTGGAGATGGTCATTATGGTGATTCAGAAAGGACGGTTCAGGATACAGCAGCTGACAGGTCGAGACCCTGACATTATTTACCTACCCTTTCATAAGGAAACGCACATTACTCTGATGAGGGACAGCCTTGAATTTCAGGCTGCTCTGGCTGATTATTTGAATGATATCCATTTTACTTTGCCACGGAATAAAATCTTGCAAGCCTTACCTTCCCTCTGTTTACAACCACAGAGAGTGATGGTGCCTCACCCTATACCAAATGCAAAAACGGTTTTTACAGACGGCTCAGGTAAAACAAAGAAGGCCGTAGTGGCCTGGAAAGAAAGGCACAATGGCAACACACATCAGTTACTGCGGAAGCGTCCACTCAGATTGTTGAATTGTCTGCAATATATTTAGCTCTGACATTGTTTGCAAGCGAACCTATTAATATTGTATCAGATTCACTATATGCTGTTGGCGCTATTAACCGCTTAGAAGCTGCATTTATCAAAGAAATTAGCAATAAAGAGCTGTATAAACTTTTCCTTGCTATTGCAACTCTGCTTCAGCAACGACAGCATCCTTGCTTTATTGTTCATATTAGGTCTCACACTCGCTTGCCAGGACCTCTGGTAGAAGGGAATGCAGTAGCTGATAAGTACACTGTTTTGCCCATAACATCATCCTCCCTTACTCAACGATTTCAACATGCACAATTATCTCACTCCTTTTTCCATCAAAATGCTCGCAGTTTACAGAAAGAATTTGCTCTCACAAAAACGCAGGCTCGTGATATTATTCGGGCATGTAACGATTGTCAACTGTATAATACTGCAACTTATCATGATGGTGTAAATGTCAGGGGACTGAAGGCTAATGAAATTTGGCAAACAGATGTTACACATTATCCACCTTTTGGCAGGCAAAAGTATGTTCATGTTACTGTGGATACCTTTTCTGGTTATGTTGTTGCTTCTGCAGCTACAGGGGAACGGACTCAGGATGTTAAGAAACATTGGACAAGGTGCTTTGCACTTATGGGCCTCCCTAAACAAATAAAAACAGACAATGGACCTGCCTATGTATCTCAAGCAGCAGCCTTATTCCTACAACAGTGGGGTGTGTCTCACGTTACAGGTATCCCGCACACCCCCACCGGACAAGCCATAATTGAACGGACACATCAAAACTTGAAACACATGTTGCAAAAACAAAAAAGGGGGAGTGTAGCCACAGCTCCTCAAGAACAATTAGATATGGCTGTGTTCACTTTAAATTTTCTAAATCGGTCATCTTCTCGATTAGATACCACGGCAGTGGAACGACAATTTCAGGCTAAAGTTCCCTTTACACAAAATCCTAAGGTTTGGTATAAAGATCTGCCAGGCCCAACTGATTGGCGTGGACCAGTAGAATTGTTGACAAGGGGGAGGGGATATGCTTGTGTTTTACTCCCAACAGGTCCTCGTTGGCTACCTGCGAGATGCGGGAAGCCATACCATGAGCTGGAGAAACCACAACCAGAACCCGGTACCAGAAATGCAGACGCTGAAAGCACAGGGACCATGCAAGTGACGTAGAACAGTCAACCCGACACCGGGCATTACTTGGGGAATGCTGAAATGACTGGATGAGCACGCAAGTAGCATGCTGCGAGGGGTCTTGGGTGGTCTCTGGTGGTCGTGGTCCCCCCATAGTTGTGCTGTCCGCTGTGTGACTTCGCTTCCACGCAAGCGTGGTTAAGGCCTTTCTGTTGACACATGCAGGTGGCTCTGAGGAGAAGATACTGTTTTGATTCTCACAGCAGTTATCTCTTCCAGAGTGTGTGAATCAAGTAAATTTGGACACTACAGGGATGTTGTTCACAGTCTTGTTTATCTTTGACCTTTCTTCGTAATTAGTGATGCTACAGCATTATTGTATAGATATCTATGTTTATTCCTTTTTTTATATGTATTTATTGCGTGCCTCTGTATATTGCTCTGCTCTACACCCCGCAAGCCAAATGTGCACGTCCAGCTTTGCACTCCCCAGGAGAAGCAGTCTCTTGAGCGAGGGGGTAGAATGTGGGAATATAACGGAAGATGGGCGAGGAGGATTGTAAACACGCTCAAGTGACTTGCACCTGGGGTGTCAAAAAACACATATATCATACTACTAACTGTTATTTAGTCTTGTGTGCTGGACAAGTAGAGCATCTTCATTCAGATAACATAGGCCTGTGATAAGACTCAAGGGCACCTAATTGTTTATGCCTGAGATTCCTGCCCTGCTGTGAGGAGATCAAAGTACAGTGGAAAAATGCCGCCTGGCAGAAATCCCTAATATACAGGCGAAGGCAGCAGGCCCGGAATCTCTTTCACTTTCTCTCTAGCAGGAACTGAACTCCGCGGTGCCTGCGTCCCTGCTTGTGTGCCTTTGCCCCAAGTGCTGCTTCAGAGACCTGGTCTGCAATCAGAGGACTCTGAAAAGCCGAAGCCCACATCATGACCACTCTTGTCATCAAATAAACAAAAAAGGGGGAAATGTGGAAGACCCTCAGCCTGCAAAGAGCTGTGCTTTACTTGGGGAGCATAAGATTTGCTTGGGAACACTGCACTGAGAATAGTTTTTGCTTGCTTCTGAGATAAAGGAGCCGAGACCAGTTCACAGGGCTCTTTGAGGCATGAAAGAAGTAAACGTGTTGAAGGTCAGTTCTGAACACAGAGCTGAAAACAAGGAATGGTTGTTGATGTTTTAAGTCCAGAACACTGGCTCTTCCCAGAATGGGTGATGAGTGCTTAGTGTGTGAATGTTGATGTTATCTTGAACTGCCTAGTCTGGCTCCTGCATTGTAGCAGTTAAATAGGGTAGTAGCATAACAATAAAAAGCCTTAGGCCTTTCGGCTTCAGGCCCTTGCATCCTCGATCTCAGAGTCTGTGCCTTCCTTGCCGCCCGCCGCACGAAGGTGCTTCCGATGCGAAAGAAAATTGATTCAGAGGGCAAGTGAAATCTACCGGAAGTCACAACCTGAAGGGATCATTTTTTGTTCACAAGACAACACATAAACCCACCCAGCCCATACACAGAAGTTGCTCTAGTATGAAGATCTTTCCGCAACTGGCAATCCCAAAGAGGAGACACCAGTGGCCAATTTAAAGCTTGGCTGCGCCCAACTTCTTCACACATTGAGCACCTTTCAAATACATCCTCCCACACATACTCTCAAACCTGGAAGTCTTAAACTGCCACACGCACCTATTTCCAAAAACAAGCAGGTTAAACAGCCTGGCTGCAAAGTACAAAGGCCCGCACCTTACATACATCAATATATTAGCAATAATTTACAGGACACACTGGCGCAGGCAGAGGAGGAGACCCTACCTGATCAACGGCAAAGGAACGTTAGCAGTGGTTGCTAACAACAGCCCGAATGTCCCAAGCTGCACGACCCTGGTGGAACCGTTACTATGGAGGGCACCTGCCGCCCAGCCATTATGACCACGACGTGACCGTATACATAGACAAGACTCAGCCTAACCACTGAATACATTCAGCTCTTGCTGACAGGAATACCGCCACCTTCCTCTGTTGTCAAAAGAAGGAGAAAGTCCCTAGCCAATATTGTGCCGCAGCACAAAGGCTTGCTAATAAGGCTCATTTTAGTAGCTACACAAGATAATGAAAAACAAAACAAAACAAAACAAAACAAAACACTTACTTTGTTGTAAGTTTCTCAAACAAAACAGATAGATTGACTTGTAGTGGTGTAACGACTTTGTCGAAGTCTGCAGCTTCGGCGGACCTCCAAATCCCCATTTTCTTCATGGACCTGCTCTGCAGCTTTTGCGTCAGCTCTGGTCTTCAGCGTTCTGGTGACTGCAATGCATAAATAGATAAAATATTTTGGGAGAGAAAATGTGTTATTCCCTTTATTTCACCGTTGCTCTAGTAAAACCTAAAAAAAATCTTCAGTGGATTGTTTTCTTGCTTTAAATACTAAATTAGAAGTTATTGTCATGACCACAGCATTCAACTTAAATTCCTTAGGTTTAAACTACTTACTTAAAAGCCTGACTTGTATAGCTTTTTAATAGACCGGAAAGCTCATCTGATGAAAACAAACATGCAACCTCTGCTCCGTGCAGGAGGCAAGTTTATTCCAGTTACTTCTTTCTGGAAAAGTGAAAACAACAAATCTCTCTCTCTAAGGTTGTTTACGTGAGAAGCCTTGTCTTAAGATGCGTGTTTTTAGTACGCTGTTCAAGCGTGCGTCACTTTCATTTGCTGCATCATGACACAAAAGCTCTAGAAGATAAGAAATGTCTCAAGATAAACTCCCAAATACCAAAGAACTCAAACACTTGCCTGCTTTAAAAAAAGATCTGCCCGCTCTTTACCACACAGCATCCTTTGCAACGGGTCCGTTCCATGCACTATCATTAAAACAGTTAAGAGAGGTCAGGGAGAAAGCAGTGCACAATTAGAACTCGAATTACTACACACAGAGTGCATTTCAGGCCCCTTCCCGCATTCAGCCCCCGGCTGGCAGGACACTGCCTGGAAATAACAGAGGTTTTCCCAGCTGCCAGCAAGCGGCCTCACGGCACCGAGCCTACTTGTGTACTCAGCACGGCGATGCGGTTCCAAGGTAAATGGCTGAACTTCAGTAACACCTTCCCCACGTCACCGTGTTTGCGCGTCTCATGACTGAATTACTTTTTAACTTACGTACGTTAGAATACTGCAATAATCCCTCCTATTTGCAAGAATGAATTTCGATTAACTTGTGTCTTGCAGAATCCAGAAAATCCATGTCACAAAGAAACCTGAGCTAAGGAACATATTCTCTAGTGCCTAAGAGCAGGCTGGAATTCATGCTGCATTCTCCCCAAGCCTGAAAGGAATTAATAGCATATCCTCCTATTTGCACCCACCTCCTTTCATAAAACTCATAGGAAATTCATTAGCTTTGAGATATCTAGTCTCACAACTTCAGCTCATTTTGGCTGATGCCTTCAGAAGGTTTTGGGGCCGAGTTAAAAAGACAGTGACCAACCGCAATCCTTCTCAGAAACCAGGCTAAAAAGGAATCCTAGGGAGTTACCACTACTTACCTTCTTTCTATTCTTCTTTTTTTTCTTGGTCTGATTTCGGCTTGACCAACTGCCTACATTAAGAAAGAGGACAGAGGAGAGAAGGAGAAAAGAATTATTCTATTAGAATTATCGTATCCAAGTATCGGATTGTATTGTTTCCTATCAAGACTAGGGAACCTGACCAAGTTTGTAATCCAGTGCTCCACATCACACAAAGAAGAGCCTGCGGACCACACAAAGGATTCAGATCCAAAGTCTGCTGCGTACCATATGCAGGCAGTTCTATAAGGACATAAATTTCCTAACCTGCTAATCTTGAAGTCTCAATAGTGCAAACAACATCTCAGTAAGCAAAGCAGAGGAGACATCTCAAAGGAGTCGGGAAAAGATGCGTGTTTTTTATACAAGCAGGAGACTCACTAAGCAGAGTGATTCTAGTCCTAAGAAACTGGCGCCGACACTAACACCATACTCCCACGCAGATTTTTAGCTGTACATTCATCATGATGTGACTCACTCTGCATGCTTTCACTTTTAATTCTATGAATTGAACGGAGATTGGACATCTACAAATACAATACCTCGTAAAGTGTCTTGCATTGACATTTTCACTTAATATTCCCATGCTTTTGTCAAAGCTAGAGTCTGAACAGGGCGGCCTGTTTTTTCTCATTCATCTTAAACAGTGTCCATTGAAACATTCCATTTTGCCAGAGGGAAATTCCTAGAGAAAGAAGGAAATAAGAACGTATTTATCTGAACCATCTATGTTGAACTAAGAAGGACATTCTCCCTCACTTAGGCAAGTTTATTCTGTAGCTCTCCTCACTCGATAGTGTCGCAACTAACAGCAGGCAAACCTTGAATCACTTCTGCACCAGCAAGCAGCTCTCAGAAAAAAAAAAAAACAACAAACAATAGCTTTCAAAGCTAAAGCTCTCCTCCGCCACGCTTTTCTTGCAGACAACTTGAGCTTAACATCCTTTGGAAAAATTATTGCGGCAAAGCCTTTCATCGAAACTTACTGTTTCATGAAAAAAAGAACACCTCTTATTTCAAAATTGGTTCCGAGGAGCAGTCAGGCTTGACCTGGCATGTCCTGGGATTAAAATCTAGTTAGGAGAGTTTCTCTCCTATCTCCGTTCCATTTATAACTGCATTTGAAAGGACATGAAAAGATTGCCTTCAAGAGGACGGCATTTATCCATGGGAAACCAAAGGGAACTCACGATACACTTTTTTACGGCTGTTGATCTTGTTCACATTGGTATTTCTGCAAGGAGGATGAGTACAGATGGGTTTGCCTCTGTGCTGCCAGTTGTTTTTCTTCCAGTGCTTCAGCTGGCCCCACAGGGCAGTTGCTACCATCCACGAGTCAGTATACAGGTAGGTTACTGGCCATTTTTCTCACTCAGCAATGTCTACAGCCAGCTGGATGGCTTGTACTTCTGTCAACTGACTTGACTCACCTTCTCCCTCAGCCGCTTCTGCCACGGTGCTTCTCATTCTCTGACAGTCTATTGTATGGTGGGGCCTCTTCAGCGCGTGTGACCTCGTCCTCTGGCGACATTCCAAAATCTTTGCTTTCGGGCCAGTCCATGATTATTTCCAGAATTCCTGGGCGATTAAGGTTCCCTATTCGGGCCGGCTGAGTAATCAATGCAACCCACTTACTCCACGCAGCATCAGTTGCATGACGCGTAGATGGGGTCTTTCCTTTAAACATCCAGTTCAACACTGGCAATCTGGGTGCCAGGAGGAGCTGTGCCTCAGTGCCAGTTACTTCTAAGACAGCTCAAACTGCTTCAGATGCTGCCAGCATCAGGAATTTCCCTCCTCTTCCCAGCAAACCCTCTCTTTTATAGTGAGCTTGCTGTCAATGACAGAGAATACACCTGTGGCTCAGCTGCTCTGGATTTAACTGCTAAGGGCCTCGATCACCATGGCTGGCCACAAACTGAAAACAAATCCCAAGGAAACCAGAAGAGGTCCCCAGCAGCATGGGTGCCCCAGATTCGAAAGGTGTGCAGGGATCAATGTTGGGGCAGTGCTGTGCTCCCCTTAGCATGCCTTTGCCAGCCCCAGTGTCCCTGGAGCTGTAGGCTTTGTGGCTCTCTGAACCCTAACCCTAACCCTAATGGGAGCCTGGGGTTGATACCAGACGGTTTAGCGACGGTTTAGCAAGAGTAGGCCTCAGAGTAGGCTCTAAAAGGCCTACTCTGTGTTACCTTTACACAGAATCAACTTTCCTGTCAGTAATTTGCCTTTCAGCTAGAATAACAGAGAATAACAGTATGTTCTGAAGTGAACTGCATGTTTTGTAGGTAGAGTCTGCTTCTGGGACTGATAACGGTGTTATAGTCGTCAACGATTCTTGCTTGCGCTTAGTCTTAGAAAATCCAAGGTCTCTGTTAAATTCCTTGCTAATTATAAAGAAGGGCCAAAGACAAACAGGACTGTGAAAAACAACTTTGTGATGTCTAAATTAACTTGATTCCCAAACGCTGGCGCCGGAGGAGAGATAAGTCCAGTGAGCACCAGACAAACATCTTCTCCTTGAGGCCACCTGCACTTGTCAACAAGAAGGCCTCAACCACGCTTGCGCAGAAGCACATTTGTGGGGGGACTGCGACCACTAGAGACCCCCAGGGACCACCCAAGACCCCTTCCCCAATTTAGTACGCATGCGCAAAGACAATTACATAATGTATTAGCATACGCATAAGTTTCTTGGAATAGGTGGCCTTTTCTTGGAATTATATGAATATTCATTTTTCTGGAATGTATATAATGCGCATGCTTTTATTCCTAGGTGTGCATGCTAGGAGGAGAGATCCCCCATGTACCCACTGCTACAATAAACCACTTCATCCCATTTTCCTTCCCTTTAAAAATAACATAAGTTGTGACAAAGTATTATAACTCAAAGGTCTGTTAAAAAGCCATTTTCCTCCAGCATCGAACTTGTATAAAGGCCACCACTGACTGCAATATTTTAGCAAAGTTTTATGGCTCACGCTGCCTCCAGCTGGGCCCCAGTGAGCCACAACGCAGCCCAAAGGGCTCTTTTTCAAAACTCCACCCTGTCGGTTTCCCATTCAAAAATTTATAAAACGCAAAGACAGGGACTGGGGCCCGAGCACTTACACGCGCGCACACACACGCAGACAACAATTAACAATTACTACAGCCACAGTATTTCAGGTTCCCACATTTATCAATCACTTCGTCCTTCTCCGGCTGTTTCCCTCGCAGGATAACAGAACCGCGGATCCGGGCTGCGCACTCGCTTCGTACGTATTTGTACGTCTCACTCACACAATCATACAAGTTCAGATACAAAGTCAAGTAAAATCCAAATGTTCCTCCAAACATCCATTCCCCCCAAGAAAAAAGCCTCCGGGAGACGAACAAAGGTGCACAGATTACAAAGTTAACAACAGCAGCTGCTACTCCCCAGATGACAAATGCCGACGAAGGTTATTCAAAGATTTTCAAATACGCGTATACCAAACATACACGTATTACTACGCATACATAAACCAAACAAATGCACAAAACAAACGATCGCACTAACCAGGAGATTAATACGAACTGTACACGCAAATGTAAACCAAAATCAAATACAAACGCACAGACAAACGACTGCACTAACCGGACGATCAAGACAAATCGCACACGCAAATGTATGCCACCCGGTGGGGTTCTCGCGAACCGCGACTTATGAGTAGCTCCAAATGACCGGTCCCAAAACAACAACAGAAAGAATGCCTTTTCTTACCAGTGCTCCTTGTCTGTCCCCGCACGGATCCGCTGAATCACGGAGTCCCTCCAGAGAAGTCTCCGGGGCCGGCCAAGGCAGGCTCCGACCCAGGGGTCCTGCAGCCGGACAGAGAGGCTCCTGCCTGGCTCGCCAAACCTGATCCAAAAAGCAGAAATCTCCAAACCCCCTTGCCTTCTAACTTTCCTCACCACAGCGGGAAGCAAGGTGCGGCTGGGTAAAGAGTCCAAAAGAAAACTCAATAACACTTGAGCGTTGTTAAGCAGGCATCCTTTATTGCAGCGCCGGGGATTACCCACCGCGAGTGCTCCGCCGATTCGGCAGATTTTTAGAGACTATATACCATAAAGTTATACGTAGTCATAGGATTTCCCAGAACTCATTTACGTAACCATGCAAATGTCTGCTCCGCATGTGCAGTCATCTTCCCCGGTGGTCGTCAAGGGTCTTCAGGTGAAGGCCGGCAGTCTTCCTCACTGGGTGCGCTGACTGGCCCCTGCTTCTGCGCAAACTCAGTCCGGGGATCACGTAGGCAACGCAGGCCGCGCCCTTCGAGGCAGCTGTTGCAACTCCCTTCTCTCTACGTTCCCACGCACCCGCCCCTCCCAAGGCCCAGCCCTCCGAAGTGAGAACATCCCCCCCCTACCCCCCCCAGCCTCCTTATCTTACAGCCATTACCGCTCTCCCTATTCAAAGGGCTTTCCTTTCTTTAGTTGAGCGCCCAGGATAGGTGAAGAATTAAGGTATTTACAACGCCCTCCTTGCTCTCGGGGCCCCAACCCATTTCACTGCCCCGAGTCTTCCCCAGGCTCCCTGAGGTGCCGCAGGGTCCAGAGCCCCAAACCAGGGGCAAGTGATCCCAGAAGTAAGGGCTCTGAGGGGAAAAAAGACTCAGAAGCACACTTCTCTTTTTTTTTTTTTTTTTTGTTTAGTTACAGAACTTGGAGAAAGGGGACCTCTTCCTTCAGTGCATACCTAGATATTTCAGTCAGTATTTAGTTTTAACTCCCGCTGCATCCTTCTCAAAAATGTTGCATTTCTACATGCTCTTTCTTTCATCACTGTTTGCCATGTTGGTTCAGACACTAAACCAGGATTGTTTTCCTGAGAAGGAAGAATAAAGATGTGGCTTGTGGGAACCACTGGGATTTACACAATTACAAGCACAGTTTTTTAAAAGAACTGTATAGGTACAGTATCCTGTCAGTCTAGGGCCAGGAAGGAGTTTGATCAAAGCTTGAGGAGCAAAAGTTTTGATCCTTCACTTCCACACTGTCACTCCTGCTGGTCAGTTTTTCAGTTACCCTGGGGAATGCAGTCAGCAAACCACCCCTCAAGTCCCATCGAAAATCGGTGACAGCAGGCAAGGTGGAGATCAAGTTAAGGAAAAATGACATTAAATCCATTATTACATGTGCAGTGTAATACAATACATTAAAATGTAAATTTTCAATATAGTTTTTCTTCCTCCTGTGCTTGCCTTTGCTGTATAACCAATACACCAAGAGTGGGGTAAGGTGCTCACACACAGTTCTTATTTTCAAGTCTTAAGACCCATGCTGGTTTTTAAGTGTAAGGTGGTTAAGGATCAAAATTATTCTGTTATTAAAATAGAGCAGAGAAAAACCTAAAAAAAAGGTGATGAATTTTTTATTAATACCCATCCAAACAATACAGATAGAAGAAAAAATTCTGCATAGTACACAAATGTTTGGACAAACACACAGGAAAGAAACAAAAAAAAAAAACACAAAAGAAAACTAAAACATACAGAAGAAACCCAACAGACACAGAGGGATTGCACAGTTAGGCATTCAGTATCAGCAGATGTTGCGTACATGAGGTGACATAACAGCAATGGATCGTGCCACGTATTTTATCACAAGGGATATACAATTTTATTCTCGTAAAATTAAACTTTGCCTATCTTCTTATCAATTTTTTAAAAAATAACTCTCATCAAATTAACTGAGAGAAATTTTCTCTGCTGGTTTGAAGAGGCATACCTCTTCAAAACAGGGTAGTGCTTTGCTTTTACTTAAATATATTCATCACCAACAATATATTCACTTTTATGTAATAAACAGATCCAATTCTCTCCAGGGAATTAGAAAACTATTTCCAATTTAATTCAACTACAAACCACTTGACCTGCAACTAACAGTTTATAGTTAAATGCTATTCCCCAGTATCAAGAAGGTTGTCATTATGACAAGTAAGACTAAACTTCACCTTAGAAAGTTACAGGAGTAGGTCTTGCTTTGTTTCAAGTTAGTATTTTATGACAGGCAAAAATATGCCAGTGATAGGAGTTTATCAAGTTTTCAATCGTTTTCTTTAAAAGAGAGGTACCGAAATTATCTGGGAGGTGTTCAGATCTGCAGTGTTCCAAGGGCAATCACAGCAGTGTGTCACATAAAAATACATATAAAGGACGAAAATATAAAATAAAAGGACTTTGAGCTTCCTTAAGGAATTTTAAGACAAATTTTATTTGTTTAATACATGTATGCGTAGGTACGTAGAAGCAATCCTTATCCTCTTTATAACAGCACTCAATGAAAAGGAAACATTACAGGGCAGAAGGATGCTGAAATCAAGTATCACTGTGCATGACCGAAGGCTGCAATTTCTTTCCTCATTTCCTAGTAAGAAAAAAAAGACAAACTATCAGTCAGCACGAATAAAAGCTTAAGAACCCTGTTTCCTTCTTCATAAAAGAAGAAAGAATCTGTACATACATACAATTATTAGTAATATTTAGCAAATACATGTGCTACCACCATCACAATGTCTTTCTATACCCACTAGCTTCAAACGCATCCTTAGGCAGCCAAACTAGAGAGCAGTCTAGAGAAACTGTATGGATCTGTATCAAGAGACTGCGGATCTGTATCAACAGTGGCTTCAACAGGTAGAAAGAGGAGACAGTTCCTGAGAAGCCACAACTAAAAGCTGGAAATGTTATTTCCCGCACTCTGAATAATTACTTGTTGAAGCCTGTCTCTTAGTACAGTAGAGCCTGCTCCTGACTGACTTGCACAGGCCCTCTGAATAGGGGATTCCTTTTTGTTAAAGCTAAATGTAGAAGCAGAAAACAAAGAAATCAAGTCCCTTTTAATTTAAGCATTAAAAGTTAAGTCACACAAGTTCACAAGCCCTGAGATAACAGAAATAAACCCTTCTCATGCTAAACCACAGCATTATACTGGATGAGAGAAGGGCGCATTTGTCAGGAATGGCCTCCCCGATTCCAAATAATCCTCACTGTCGCACAATCAGAACGGAGCGTCCATTCTAACTCTCCATCAGATGCGGAAGAAGAGATCCAGACGACCAGGGCTGAAGAGAAGAGGCTTCCTCTTTTTTAAGGCAGACTGAGAGGCATAAAGAATTTTATCTCTTCTTGGGCACAAGCATCTCAAAGACAACTGGATTCACAGATGGTGAATCTGAAGACTGAAGATGCAGCCTATCTAAATCGACTCAATACCGGGAATACCTGACTGGGACCATGGGTGCCTCTGGAAAATTTCTGTTGAGTTCCAACAACTCAGAAATCCTCCCTTACACAAAGAGATCCGAGAATTTGACTCATGAGCATTAAACTGGCACAGGCAAAAATCTCCCCTTATGTCAAATTACAGATGCTCGAGCCATGCTGGTTAAGAAGAGATTATGGTGAGACTAGAGAAAAGTCTCAGCCTCTTGTTATGTTTCCTACTTCATTTCTTTTCAAGAATGGAATGACTACTATACGAAGTATTGCCACGTCTGACTGCCTGTAAGGGGAGAGAGAGGAAGCGACAGACTGAGAAAAGCGCCCTCCTTTCATAGCCTCCCACCCACCCTTAAAAAGGTTCTGGAGAAGGACTATTGACAGACTGCGGTTAACTGCTTTGAAAGGGCTGTGTGGGTGGACCCATTGTCTTCAAGTGCAAGCCCTTTCCTGCTGCAACTGCCAACAATTATGCCAAATACAACAATGGTTTTGCAATAGGGACAAAAGTTTTCCAGACTGAAATGAGAAAGTCTTGTAACGCAGGCAACTAAGCAGTAAAGAGTCATGCTAAATAAGCGTGATGTCCAGAGTGCACACATACGCCTGCATAACACACACGTCCGTGACAGTGATAGAAAGTGCTACAAAAAAAAAAATTACCTTCACTAATTCGGTTTTGTTGTAATCCTCCCGATGTTGGTAAATGCACTGGCTGAGAAGAGTATGTAGTTTTTCCAAAGCGAATACATTGAAGTTCTCAGTTATCACAGTGACAAAATGCAACAGTTGCTGAAGGAAAAGAAAAAGGAAACGGCAAGTTTGGAATAGTGCCAGATCCTTTGCATAGGCTCTTTATGTTTTCAGAAGCTAAACAATAACAACACAAGTGACATCCTGCTGTCTTACCTTGTTAAATAAAATGAGTGACACTTTAGAGACCAGATTAAATAGCTCACAAGATTTAACTGGAGAAAATGAGGTAATTTTTCGCACTTCAGAGAAAAGGAAGGCTTACATTTCAGACAATATTTTATTACTGATCGATCTATTACAGGGACGATCAAAACTGCGAATCAGCTGCTTCCAGAACAGCAGGGAATGACACGATCCATTTTGCCGTAGAGTAGCTGCTACAGCAAACCCACTGTTGCATTTCATTAGAGAAAACGTTGCTGCAATGCAGGGCACTGTAAAATGGGCCTTTGGAAGCCAGGCTACAGATTTTCTCGATACAGCTGTGACAGCTGGCAATGGAAGCATCCTTAGGTGCTCACCTTTACCCGTTAGCTGAACGCGTACCATGCCTGCAGCTCTGCTGGCAGAACACACTGCTCGAGTGTCTGAAGCAGATCCGGAAGCAAAGTTAGATCAGTTAGCTCCTGCCTTTAAACTGCAGAGCGGATCAACCAGCAGGGTCACTCGGCCTGTAGCAGGTTACCAACCTCTCACACAGTTGCTTCTGTTACCAGAGATGGAAATGTGATACTCTCTGGGAAAGCAGCAGTACCAAGCTAGTGGCAGCACCTTCTGCCACTGCTGCGGCTGTTTAGGAACTGTGTGTCGGGTGAGGCTGTGAAGATGTAGCTTAAGAGAGCAGCCATACCAAATGAAAATAGGACTGCCTCCCAACTGCCCGTCATCAAACTCTGCCTCCCTTGGGTCAGCCAGCACAAAATCTGAGCATTCCCCTCAACTTCATTCTGTACAACATGCAGATAAGACACACAAAACCGATGCAGAGTGCTTTCAGCTGCTGAAAACAGAAAAGGTAGGATGTGACAGAGGTGTATGGTCAACGTCCCCTGTGAAACTATTTCTAACCACTGCCACGTAGATGACTGCATGCTCCTCTACATCTTCACAAAGTTCTAGGCCTATTACCAAGCAAATGAACGAACAAAAAAAACCCCAAACAAAACAAAGCAGCTACATTTGGGAGGTTCACCTAGCTTATTCATAGAATCATAGAATGGTTTGGGTGGGAAGGGACCCTAAAGATCATCTAGTTCCAACCCCTGCCACAGGCAGGGACACCTTTCCGCTAGACCAGGTTGCTCAAAGCCTCATCCAATCTGGCCTTGAACACTGCCAGGGAGGGGGCAGCCACAACTTCTCCGGGCAACCTCTTCCAGTGTCTCACTACCCTCACAGTAAAGAATTTCTTCCTAATATCTAATCTAAATCTACCCTCTTTCAGTTTAAAACCATTACCCTTTGTCCTATCGCTACGTGCCCTTGTAAAAAGGCCCTCTCCCGCTTTCCTGGAGGCCCCCTTCAGGTACTGGAAGGCTGCTATGAGGTCTCCTCGGAGCCTTCTCTTCTCCAGGCTGAAGAGCCCCAACTCTCTCATAGCCTGTCTTCATAGGAGAGCTGCTCCAGCCCTCTCATCATCTTCATGGCCCTCCTCTGGACTCGTTCCAACAGCTCCATGTCCTTCTTCTGTTGGGGGCCCCAGAGCTCAACGCAGTACTCCAGGTGGGGTCTCACGAGAGCGATTGATTCACCGCACTTGAGTTCCAAAGAGGCGCTCTGGTATGAGCAGCTAGCTCCAATGGCACCCATGTTAACGAAACAAGTTTTCTAGAAGACACATTTCACGACTGTAGCTCTCCTCATAGCTGAAACATATATAAGCTGAAACACATAGAAGGGCTCTACCATACCGTTTCCAGTGGGCAATAACTTCCGAACACACACTGTTAGCACCCTGACTCTAGGAAAACCCTGTGGGGCTTCTCTACGTACACAGGCAGACATGAACAACAAAACCCTCTGAAACCTGCTTCTTCAGGAAGCCAGCTTTAAAAAGTCAGTTTCACCTCTACAAATTAGGTCACAGCTTAAAAATGGGACAGAAGTTGTGTCGACAAGCCGCTTCACCAAAGGGGATTCCTGTCTGGTCACATTCTCCCCACATAGGGGAAACATCCATGTAATACTCCCTCTCTCATCACGGCAGGTGAACAGCAGCCCTCCTCTGCACTGGCCTACGTCCAGGACTCCTACCCAGCAGTTTTCCTAGTTTTCCTCACTGCAGTATCCCCTGAAGATCAGGTCCTTGTTCCACCCTCTCCAGTTCATGCAAAGGAACCTCTTTTACACCCTGCAGCTAGGCCCAGTTTTAACCCTTTCCCCAACTCTCGCCTAGGATAGCAACTTGCCTCCTGCGAGGGACTGGAAAACCCTTACAACACTGTAACTGTGTGAATGCTGCATTTTAACACTGGATTTTGAAAGAGATTCAGAAAAGTAGGTATTAATATGTTTTCCATGATGAGCTTGATGTGAACCTGCTAACTTAAGGTTTAAACTCATCACTGCTAGAAATAAAGGTCCTTTTTGGGTTCCTAATAATCGAAAACGTGCAAAAAAACCCAAACCAAAACCCCCAAATCCATCAGGAAAACTCTTAAGACATTAATAACCAACAGTACTAGCAGGTTGTCAGCGGGCTATTTTAAAATTCAACAGGCCCTTTTAAATTAGAAATGAGGAAGAGAACCAAGTCGCCTAAAATTCAGTTCACCAAAAGCAAGAACAGCCGTCTACACCAGGTGCGGAAACACAACAGTCATAGTCCGTTACAGGTTGAATTATTTCACAAGCGATATATCCTTCCTGTAAATTGTTTTAATTGGCATTGGTTAACAGCTGACTTAATTTACAACTGTGCACGTAAGCAAGAAAATATCCTACTTCAGTATGAACAAAATTGAAATTAGACTTACTTGGAGCTCACAGTAATCCACAATCACTGGCTGTGTGAGAATTTCCGTTGCTTTTTCGATGCCTGTCACCCGTTGCTCTTCCAGCCGAGAACGTCTTGCACGAGTCACACAGTGTAGCCCCGAATCTGGAAAGACACAAAATTTCTTAAGTCAGGATTTCTGTTTATCTAGAACACAGTATCAGTGAAGTATCCTGTACCTGGAATAGTGTGTCTGTCTGCAATGACAGAGACTGAACTGTTACCATGTTTTCACTGAGAAATGCTTGACTTTTACTTTCTTTCTGGCAAAAGTCACCGCTCCATTAAAATCAGAAATTCAGACACACAAAAAAAAGCACTAGAGAAAAAGGCAGGGTAAACACAGGAAAAAAAACATAGTCACGTTGCCATTACAGCACCGCACGGTAAAACTGCAAAGTAATTTAGGTTAGGAAACACATCTTACACTGCAAATGTTAGGACATAAGTCTCCTATTCCACGTGTGACTCTGGGTCCACACTGCTTGGAGTACAGCTTTTTAACTTAACGCTGCTCGTTACTGGGAAGATACTCATAAAATAAGAGAAAGTCAACGAGTGTTTTTCAATTAGGTACCACTTGAAAAACAACATTCAGAATCAAAAAACCAGCAGCTGTAGAAAAACATGAGTTTGGCTAGCATAACTAAAGGGGCAGCATCATTATGCCAGAAACACTGCGTGCTGATTTCAGAGAGCTACCACAGGAATAACAGAATGGAATGAAAGAAGGCTAAAACCTAATGAATAGTGTCATCCTTCTCAGGAAGAAATAGGAGCTACATGACCTGCTTGACCTTTCACTTACCATTTTGTTTTTCTGGGGACTCTTCATCCCTCTCTACTTCATTTTGGTCTTCTGGAACAACAGAAAAGTGTTTGGAGATGAGCCCTTCTTCAAATCTTTTATGAAGCTGTAAACTTCAAAAGCTAAACACGTGTTGGGCAGAGTTAAAAGAGACAATTTTAAGGGAATATCTGCTGGAGAAAAAATTGTCCGTAAAGACTTACACCTCATCTGCTTTCTGATTCATTTAGTGGTGGTTAAAACACACTTTGCATTTTTGCCTTCCAGAAAAACCCACCACTCTTTGTATTCACAGAGTACTGCACAAAGCGTACGGGTGAAGTCAATGGCAGAATTCCCAGGCATGCCAGTGAGACCAGGAAACTTCACACCGTGTCATGCGCATTAACTGAAAGAAACCCAAGTCCCTTTGTCCTTTTATGTCCTTCACAGTAAGAGGTGGCGATAGATTTTAGCTATTATCAGTGCAGGGAAGGGAAAAATACTGTTTCATATAACTAAAAACTCGTTTGAGTATTCAGAAACTGACATGTACAACATTTTTGACTTCACCAGGTAGCTATTGAGGAGCCATTAAATGTCAGCTGGGTCATCAAGGCCAGTGTCTTAGGCGGCGGTGCTACAGGCAGTACTTCCAATGGCTGCCAAGCTTAATTTCATCAGAAACTTTGAGTCCATTTATGGTACTCAAATACAAGCATATGAAAAATTATTGAAAGAAAGTTACCACCAGATACTGTAGAGCTATTAACTTACAGTTAGCAAAGTTTTCTATGTAGAATATCCTCACCTGGGCTGTTTTCTGATGCAGGAAGTTTAGCTGCTTGATTTACAATTAAGTCTTCAAAAAATTTTCTTCTTTCTTCCATATTAGGCAACGGGACTTCGAAAACTTCTTCGCAATCATTATTAAACAATTCTTTTATCTAAAGCGTGAGAAGATATTTCAGATATAAGGCCACGCAAATTCATATTCTATTCCAAAAAAAAGATGAGTACCTTTCTAAATTAAACTGAATAATCATCTAGATAAGAACAACTGTGAAAAGTTATCTTCTTGGCCTTAAAAGGCTAGACTTTCACAGGTTAGCACGGCAAATTAAAATATCTTCTCTAGGAACACCTTTAGAATTAAAGCTCAAGGAAGGGACCATATGATACACTGATAAAGTCGTGACATTCACCACCTCCAAGACTGCTTATTTCGTATTTACCTGCCTCGCTCTCCTTCAGTTAGAATCTGGATGGCAGCTATAGAGGGAACAGGCAGGGTTCAGGAGACAAGTGCAGGCTTTTTGGTAAGGTGTGGGGTTTGTTTTTTACTTTTTTTTTAAAATTAATTTAAATGAGGTGTCTGGCATACTTCCAAGTTTTACTCCATTTTTCAATCTCTACTACCAAAAGGTGTGCAAGGAATTTCAATACTTATTTTAGAAGTAATTTATTAACAGTATAAAAACTTCCATAGAAAGTTAAGCCCTTTCAAAGCCTTTGATGATCAACACATCTAGGTAAATCCCCCTCCCCCCAGCTGAGACAAAACAATCAGAGCAGCATATTCACATTTTGAACACCTTCCTTTAATGCACACTCTCAGATGTCTAGAAAGCTAAGCATGTGTTCTTACTGAATTCTGTTACGGAATACAACTAAAAAATTGATTTCCAAGTTACTTAAACAAAAGTTGGACCTTAGGTTTCTAATTTGTAAAGCTTTCACCTATATGAAGAAAGGAATTGAAATTTTTAGTAAAGATTTTAAATTTGAAATTACATTCCATCATTAACAGTATGACCACCATACTTTTCCCGTAAAAATCACAGAATCACAGAATGTTAGGGATTGGAAGGGACCTCGAAAGATCATCTAGTCCAATCCCCCTGCCGGAGCAGGATTACCTAGATCATATCACACAGGAACGTGTCCAGGCGGGTTTCGAATGTCTCCAGAGAAGGAGACTCCACAACCTCTCTGGGCAGCCTGTTCCAGTGTTCAGTTACCCTCACTGTAAAGAAGTTTTTCCTCATATTTATGTGAAACCTCCTGTGTTCCATCTTGCACCCATTGCCCCTTGTCCTGTCAATGGATGTCACTGAGAAGAGCCTGGCTCCATCCTCATGACACTTGCCCTTCACATATTTATAAACATTAATGAGGTCACCCCTCAGTCTCCTCTTGTCTAAGCTAAAGACACCCAGCTCCCTCAGCCTCTCCTCATAAAGGAGATGTTCCACTCCCTTAATCATCTTCGTGGCTCTGCGCTGGACTCTCTCTAGCAGTTCCCTGTCCTTCTTGAACTGAGGGGCCCAGAACTGGACACAATATTCCAGACGCGGCCCCACCAGGGCAGAGTAGAGGGGGAGGAGAACCTCTCTTGACCTACTATCCACACCCTTTCTAATACACCCCAGGATGCCATTGGCCTTCTTGCCCACAAGGGCACACTGCTGGCTCATGGTCATCCTGCTGTCCACTAGGACCCCCAGGTCCCTTTCCCCTACGCTGCTCTCCAACAGGTCTGCCCCCAACTTGTACTGGTACATGGGGTTGTTCTTGCCCAGATGCAGGACTCTACACTTGCCCTTGTTATATTTCGTTGAATTTCTCCCCGCCCAGCTCTCCAGCCTGTCTAGGTCTCTGAATGGCAGCACAGCATTCTGGGGTATCAGCCACTCCTCCCAGTTTGGTGTCATCAGCAAACTTGCTGACAGTGCACTCTAATCCCTCATCCAAGTCATTAATGAATATATTGAATAGTAAAAATGTCTTGCACTTTTCAGTAAAAATATCTTTTTCCCATTTACATTTCAAGCACCATATATTGTTGACCAAGTACATAACTAACCATCTTCAAGTCACTGGAATTACTGTCTGAAGTAAATTTATGCATCTGTCTAATAAGCATGAGTGTGTGAGAAGGGGGAAAAAGTTGGGTCAAAGTCCGTCTCTTTACTCAGAAAACACTTTAGACAAATGCTTTCAGCACCGTTTTGTCTAAGTAAATTTTTAAGAGACCTGCTTACGGTGCCTGGGTAATAACAGGATGAATGTGCCTAAGAGTGCACAGTACTCCAACGCTTACAGGATTTATAAATTAACAAGAAATGGAACAAAAAAGTAAGGAAAGTATCAACAGAAAGAAATACCTCTTCTGGGAGATCTGCATGACACACATCAGATGTTGCAAGCAGCAAAACCGGAGCAAATGCTGGCATGTCCTCCAGTAGTGTTGTAAAAGTAGCGTTCACTGTAGGTCCAACAGCCTCGCACCACAAATGGATACGTGGGATATAAATTATGCTTGGTGCTGTTCTTTGAGCTTCTCGCATCAACTGGCAAAATGAAAGCTTGGATAAGAAAACTAAACCACGTAGAACAGGCTAATAAATAACTACGTATCACTCAAACTATCTTATGACATAGGAGTATATGAAGCCCAAACATCAAAACAAAGAACACCACCTTAACAATAAGGTAAAATTTTCACTTTGGCTCAAGTACAGACATTGCTATGCAGACAGAAACAGATCTGAATCTCTGCCCGACTTCAAAACTACTTAGGTGTAAGAGTACTCCTAAAGAGCCTCACAGCTCGGCTGGTGTGGTGATGTGCCTGAAAAAACAAGACTCGCCCTTCAGCAAGATGTATTAGTCTCGGTAAAACGATACACGACTGCGACTACACCATTTTCAGTTCAGAGCGGGCACATATCCAAGTCAGTCTGGAGCACAGTCTGAACAAACAAAGACCTGTGTGAAAAGATGAGGGCTGACACTGTGAAAGAAGCCTGGTTACAATTGATAATTTCAAGTATATTTTAGAAGAGGTGACCAGTCTTCAGCCTGCCTGAACTGCTAAATTACTCACAGCCCCTCCTTATTACCAAAGGATCCACCAGACCAGACGACGTGCTTTGGAAGATCACAAGCCATTGCCTACAGATGGTTCCTCAGTCACAGAAGAGGACGGGCATCTACCGCATGAAGGAAGTGGCAACAGTCCTTTCCCACGACAAATTTCTCTGTGCAACCTTTCAGATTATCAGTATTCTGGGAATTCCCATCACAAGATGGGAAGAACACGTGGTATGTCCAGGCAGTGACTAGACGTGGTAGTTACATGACCACAGATGCCACCATCACATCACAAAAAAGGATTTGTTCCTCTTACGTGACAAACGAGTACCCAGTCACGTAATGGGTCTGTCCTTACTTGTACAGCTCTCAAAAGCTGCTACTAAATGTCAAAAATATTTTAATACAGTGATGCCAAACAACGCAATGGATTTCATGCCTAAAAGTAAAAAGGAAAACAGCACTAAATCTGCTTATATTTAATTTTCTTAGTTAATAAAAGCATACTGGTGTACAAACGTAAGCGTTCCACGAACTTTAATGCTTTTACTGCATATACTGCAGAAGTAGAAGCTGCATATGTATATGTAAAAAAAAAAAAAGAAACACTGCTTTTTCCAAAACCTTGATTGCCTTACAAATATAATAAAAAAGAAGGCTACAGAAAGCGCACGACACGCAGTCAGGCTGATGCAGAGCCATCTACGGGGAGCACAGAGTCTTAGAAGCAATGATCCCACTGAGATGGGCAGGATTTCTTGCCATAAAGAGGGGTTTATTAGCAGCACCTCCCAGCTTTCTGAGCTGCTAGCAACATCCTCACTGTTTCATTAGAAGGAAAGTGGATTTTCAAACAGAAGTAAACCTATCGGCACATTCAGACCGGGACACCTCCGTTAACACTTCATTTTGCTTACTTTACTAGTTTCTATACAGGTCATGAATCCTATGAGATTAAAGAGAAAGAGGATACCTGCACACACATTTCTGCCGGCGATGTGATGCTAGTGAACAAAACCGATGCGCCTAGTGTATAAACTGGAAACTTTTCCAGGGCATGTATTACTGCAGGTGCCAAATGAGAAGCTTGCCCATATCCTGGCTCTCCAACTAGTAAGAACCGTGGCCTGCAAGATGTTGGCTGGTCATACACATTTCTAGAACAATAAGAAGAAAACAAGTTTAAAAATGAAGTGACGAATAGGCACACAGAAGTTAAAAATTATTTTCCTATACACTTTTATTTTTTTTTGTAAACACTCTCCATATTCCAGCAAATAATAAGCCGGTCTGTGATCAGGAAGACTATCAAAGCCCATTTTCTTACAAACTTGTACCATACCTCCCCTAAGAAACCCTGTTAATCCCCAGCATGTCTGCTGTTTGTTTGGCTGGGTTAAGTAACAGCTCTTAAATCACACAGGGGGACTGCCCAGCTACATACACACACCACAACGGGTTGGGAACCTGATATGGGGGAGAATAACAACTCTCTCTCTCTCTCTCTCTCTCTCTCTCAGCACACACCAATCTGCATCTCTTCACCGCCTGTACACACTAATTTTCAGTTAAGTCTTGAGTTTAAGTAACAGTGAGGTCTCTACATCTGTCAAGTCTAGCTGAAATTTGGCCATAGCTCGTGGAGATGGTGGGAAGGAAGGAGCAGAACAATATTTCTAGAAAAAAACTGAACGTGGGCACTGAAACACGTTAGCTGTATCTGAAGAAGTACACAATTGGATTGGTTAAATTACAGCAGTACACTAAATACAGATGAGATTTCTATTTATTTTATCCAGTCGTTCTCATTGTTTCATCTTTGAATTGCGTATTAATTTCCTAGCAATCTTGCTTTACTGGCATGAAACACATTTGTGAAGAGCATTTCTTGTTTCAGCCACAACACTGTTGTACTGTTGTACTGACTGAAATCAAAGATCCTAGAGACCTAATCAAGCTCAGCAGGTCAGAAGATTTTCTGGACAACACAGCAATAGAAATTGAGCCAACAGTGACGACAACAATCTATTTTTTCAACTGTTGGCTTAGATGACTTCCACGTTAAGATGCCAAAAGATTAAGGTAAACTTAGCAGGTTAACCAATGTCTGCATTTTGTACCTTTAAGTTTTTCTCACATGTGGAAGACCCTCGGCCTGCAAACAGCTGTGCTTTACTTGGGGAGCAGAAGATTTGCTTGGGACCACTGCACTGAGAATAGGTTTTGCTTGCTTCTAAGATAGAGGAGCCGAGACCAGTTCACAGGGCCTTTTGAGGCATGAAAGAAGTAAACATGTGTTGAAGGTCAGTTCTGAACACAGAGCTGAAAACAGGGAACGGTTGTTGATGTTTTGAGCCCAGGACACTGTGGCTCTTCCCAGAATGGGTGAGGAGTGCTTAGCGTGTGAATGTTGATGTTATCTTGAATGGCATAGTCTGGCTCCTGCATTGTAGCAGTTAAACAGGGTAGTAGAATAACAATAAAGAGCCTTAGGCCTTTCGGCTTCAGGCCCTTGCATCCTCCATCTCAGAGTCTGTGCTTTCCTTGCCGCCCGCCGCACTCACAGTGTTTTAAGAAACCATTTCTCAATTTTGCTTCTGCTACGTAATTCGCTACTAGTTAAACAATCTTGGAAGGTAGAAAGGCAAAAGATGGCTACACAAATCCATACTGTTTTTTTTCATTAAAAGGACAGACAGCACATTTCTTTGGTTTTGACTCTTTCAAGGAATACCATGGATTAAATCAACATGTTCTAATAGCGTATGGCTCACTTCAACTTAGGAAGAAGAGGGCTGGGCCGTTCAGTTTCATGGGTTACGGCAGTGTATTCCATTAGAACATTAGTACCCAGATGGATCTTCCCAGTCGCTTCTTGCCAATATTATACATCCCCCACCCACATTTCACTCCTTCATCTGCCACCCCTCACGTCAGAACTGTTTACAGACCCAGCCATCTTAAAATGTAAACATAAAGGGGACAAACATTTACCTGCTAAAACTGAGGAATCTTTCCTTTTGCCTACCAGGCATTTTATGTGTTGGCTTATCTTCAAAGATTGATGGTGATTCATCATCACTGTCAATCGCATCATTTCTTAAAATATGACTTAAACTGTCTGAAAGACAAGAGAGGTTTGTTAACTCTCCTGAATGGTCCGTATCTCCCTCTCGCATTAACACAGCTTCTAAATGAGTGCTGGAAACCCCTTGTATTTCTTCATTTGAGGGCAAACGCT
>NW_027167619.1:0-75000 GCF_013368605.1 Nyctibius grandis
GCGGCGGCGGCAGCAGGTGGGCGGGGCCAAAGGGGGCGGGGCTTGGGGAGGGGGTGTGGGGCCCCCAGTGGTTGGTGGTACCCAGGGGGTGGGGCTTAGAGCGTGGGGGGCGGGGCTAAAGGATGGGAGGGGCTAAGGGGGTGGAGCCATGAGGGGAGGGGCTAAGGGAGGGAGGGGGGTGGGGGTCTCCCAGTGGTTGGTGGTACCCAGGGGGTGGGGCTTGGAGGGGGTGGAGCTTAAAAGGTGGGGGCGGAGCTTGGAGGGTGGGGCTTAGGGCGTGGGGGCGGGGCTTAGAGTGGGGTGGAGCTATGGGAGAGGCTGTTGGCTGGGGGTGTGGCTTAGAGCAAGGGGCGGAGCTTGGAGGGGGCGGGGCTTGATGAGGGGGTGGAGCCATAGGGCTGCGGTATGGGAGTGTCTTGGGGGCGTGGCTTAGTCTGGGGGTGGAGCTTGAGGGGCGGAGCCATGGGGCTGGGGGCGGGGCTATGGGGTATCTGGTAGTTGGGGGCGTGGCTTAGAGCAAGGGGCGGAGCCTTGGGTGGAGCTTGAGGTGGGCGGGGCTTAGAGGGCTGGGGGCGGGGCTAAGAGGCAAAGGGCGTGGTCAAGGTTTGGGGGCGTGGCCAAGGGACAGGGCTGCAGCCAGGGTGTTCTGGGGGGGGGGGGGTGTACTGGGGCGCACTGGTGTGACTGGGAGGCACTGGGAGCTGCTGGGGGGGCTCCAGGTAGTGAGGGGGGATTGAGGGGGGCCGGGGCGGCCCATACTGGTGCTGACTGGTCTATACTGGTGCTGACCAGTCTGTACTGGTACTGATTGGGCCATACTGGTCCATACTGGTGTGTACTGGGGGGGGCTCCAGGTAGCGAGAGGGGAGGCGGGGGGGATTGAGGGGGGTGAGAGGGGATTGAGGGGGGCTGGGGCGGCCCATACTGGTGCTGACTGGTCTATACTGGTGCTGACCAGTCCGTACTGGTGGTGATTGGGCCATACTGGTCCATACTGGTGTGTACTGGGAGGGGCTCTAGGTAGCGAGAGGGGAGGTGGGGGGGATTGAGGGGGGTGAGAGGGGATTGAGGTGGGCCAGGGTGGCCCATACTGGTGCCGACTGGTCCATACTGGTGCTGACCAGTCTGTACTGGTGCTGACTGGGTCATACTGGTGTGTACTGGTCAGGGTTCTAGGTAGCAAGAAGGAAGGTGGGGGGGATAGAGGGGGGTGAGGGGGGCCGGGGTGGCCTGTACTGGTGCTGATGGGTCTATACTGGTGCTGACCAGTCTGCACTGGTGCTGACTGGTCCATACTGGTGTGTACTGGTGGGGGCTCTAGGTAGCAAGGGGGGAGGCGGGGGGGATCAAGGGGGGTGAGGGGGATTGGGGAGGGCTGTGACAGCCTGTACTGGTGCTGATGGGTCTGTACTGGTGCTGACTGGTCTGTACTGGTACTGACTGGTCCGTACTGGTCTGTACTGGTGCAGCTGCGGGCGCTGGCGGCGCTGGGCTTCGGGGCGCGGGGCCCGGCGGGGGCCGCCCTGTTCCACAACGGGGGCGACCTGTGGGGGGCGCTGGGCGAGCTGCAGCGGGGGCGGCTGCGGCCCCTGCAGGGGCGCGTCTGGGACCCCCAGGAGCCGCCGCTGGACTTCGAGAGCCCCGACCAGCAGGTGGGGGGCACTGGGAGGACTGGGGGGGACTGGGAGGGGCTTTGGGGCTACTGGGAGTTACTGGGAGGGAGTTTGGGGCTACTGGGAGGGGGTTTTGGGGTTACTGGGAGGGCGTTTGGGACTACTGGGCGTTACTGGGATGGGGTTTTGGACTACTGGGCGTTACTGGGAGGGGTTTTGGGGCTACTGGGAGGGGGTTTGGGGGAACTGGGGGTTACTGGGAGGGAGTTTGGGGCTACTGGGAGGGGGTTGGGGTTACTGGGAGGGGATTTGGGGTTACTGGGCGTTACTGGAATGGGGTTTGGGGTTACTGGGAGCGAGTTTGGGGTTACTGGGAGGGGGTTGGGGTTACTGGGATGGGGTTTGGGGGAACTGGGGGTTACTGGGAGGGAGTTTGGTGTTACTGGGGGGAGGTTGGGGTTACTGGGAGGGGGTTTGGGGCTACTGGGGGGGTTTGGGGTCCCTGGTGGTTACCGGGACGGGGCTTGGGGGCACTGGGAGGGCATTTAGGGGAACTGGGGGTTACTGGACGGGAGTTTGGCGTTACTGGGAAGGGGTTTGGTGCTACTGGGGGTTACTGGGAGGGAGTTTGGCGTTACTGGGAGGGGGTTGGGGGCTACTGGGCGTTACTGGGAGGGGTTTTGGGGCTACTGGGAGGGGGTTTGGGCGAACTGGGGGTTACTGGGAGGGGTTTTGGGGCTACTGGGAGGGGGTTTGGTGCTACTGGGGGTTACTGGGACGGGGTTTTGGACTACTGGGCATTACTGGGAGGGCGTTTGGGGTTACTGGGAGGGCGTTTGGGGGAACTGGGGGTTACTGGGAGGGGGTTTGGGGTTACTGGGAGGGCGTTTGGGACTACTGGGCGTTACTGGGACGGGGTTTTGGACTACTGGGCGTTACTGGGAGGGAGTTTGGTGTTACTGGGAGGGGGTTTGAGGCTACTGGGCATTACTGGGAGGGGGTTTGGGGTTACTGGGAGGGCATTTGGGACTACTGGGCGTTACTGGGACGGGGTTTGGGGCTACTGGGAGGGGGTCTGGGGTTACTGGGGGAGGTTTGGGGCTAGTGGGCATTACTGGAAGGGGGTTTGGGGCTACTGGGGGTTACTGGGAGGGGGTTTGTCGTTACTGGGAGGGGATTTGGGGTTACTGGGAGGGGTTTGGGGTTACTGGGGATAACTGGGAGGGGGTTTGGGGCTACTGGGAGGGGGTTTGGGACTACTGGGTGTTACTGGGAGGGGGTTTGGGGTTACTGGGAGTGGTTTTGGGGGAACTGGGAGTTACTGGGAGGGGGTTTGGGGACACTGGGGGTTACTGGGCAGGAGTTCAGTGTTACTGGGAGGGGGTTTGGGGACACTGGGGGTTACTGGGCAGGGGGTCTGGCGTTACTGGTAGGGGGTCTGGCGTTACTGGGGGGCTCGGTGGCCCCTGACCCCCCTCACCGCCCCCCCAGGCGGTGGTGCGCCGCGCGCTGGCCACGCTGGGGGTTACTGGGAGGGGGTTTGGGGACACTGGGGGTTACTGGGCAGGAGTTCAGTGTTACTGGGAGGGGGTCTGGGGACACTGGGGGTTACTGGGCAGGGGTTCAGCGTTACTGGGAGGAGGTCTGGCGTTACTGGGGGTTACTGGGCAGGGGTTCAGCGTTACTGGGAGGGGGTCTGGGGACACTGGGGGTTACTGGGCAGGAGTTCAGTGTTACTGAGAGAGGGTTTGGGGGCACTGGGGGTTACTGGGCAGGAGTTCAGTGTTACTGGGAGGAGGTCTGGCGTTACTGGGGGTTACTGGGCAGGAATTCAGTGTTACTGGGAGGGGGTTTGTGGTCACTGGGTGTGGTTTGGGACTACTGGGAGTTACTGAGAGAGGGTTTGGGGGCACTGGGGGTTACTGGTAGGGGGTCTGGCGTTACTGGGGGGCTCGGTGGCCCCTGACCCCCCCTCCCCTCACCCCCCCCCCAGGCGGTGGTGCGCCGCGCGCTGGCCACGCTGGGGGTTACTGGGAGGGGGTTTGGGGACACTGGGGGTTACTGGGCAGGAGTTCAGTGTTACTGGGAGGGGGTTTGGGGACACTGGGGGTTACTGGGCAGGAGTTCAGTGTTACTGGGAGGGGGTTCGGGGTCACTGGGGGTTACTGGGCAGGAGTTCAGTGTTACTGGGAGGGGGTCTGGGGACACTGGGGGTTACTGGGCAGGGGTTCAGCGTTACTGGTAGGGGGTTTGGGGGCACTGGGGGTTACTGGGCAGGAGTTCAGTGTTACTGGGAGGGGGTTTGGGGGCACTGGGGGTTACTGGGAGGGGGTCTGGCGTTACTGGGGGGCTCGGTGGCCCCTGACCCCCCCCCCCCCCCAGGCGGTGGTGCGCCGCGCGCTGGCCACGCTGGGGGTGGCGAGCTGGGGGCGGGCGCAGCTGGTGGCGGCGCTGGGCCGGGAGCTGGGGCTGGGCCGGGCCCCCCCCGGCGTGTCGGAGCTGGGCGAGCTGGTGGAGGCCGTGGGCGGCTGCCCCGACCGCGCGGCCCTGCGGCGGCGCCTGCGCTGCGAGTGCGCCGTGTGCGGCTGGGGGCTGCCCCGCCACCAGGTACGGACCACCGGGACCCCCCCCCCCAACACCTCAGGGACCCCCCCCAACACCCCAGTGAGCCCCCAGTGCCCCCCCGGTGGCCCCCAAACATCCCAGTGAGCCACAAACCCCCTCCCAGTAACTCCCAGTGACCCCCGTGTGCGGCTGGGGGCTGCCCCGGCACCAGGTACGGGACCCCCAGGACCCCCCCAGGGACCCCTGACCCCCCCCAAACACCCCAGTGCCCCCCCAGTGCCCCCTGACCCCCCCTGAGCACCCCAGTGAGCCACAAACCCCCTCCCAGTAACCCCCGTGTGCGGCTGGGGGCTGCCCCGGCACCAGGTACGGGACACTGGGACCCTCCCAGGGACCCCCCCCCCAACACCCCAGTGAGCCCCCAGTGAGCCCCGAGCACCCCAGTGAGCCACAAACCCCCTCCCAGTAACCCCCAGTAACCCCCATGTGCAGGTGGGGGCTGCCCCGGCACCAGGTACGGACCACCAGGACCCCCCCCAACACCCCAGGGACCCCACAGTGCCCCCTGACCCCCCCAGTGAACCCTGACCCCCCCCAAACATCCCAGTGAGCCCCAAACCCCCTCCCAGTAACCCCCAGTGACCCCCAGTGACCCCCATGTGCGGGTGGGTGCTGCTGCGCCACCAGGTACGGGACCACCGACCACCGGGACCCCCCCACCCCAGGGACCCCCCAGTGACCCCTGACCCCCCCAGTGAACCCTGACCCCCCCCAAACATCCCAGTGAGCCCCAAACCCCCTCCCAGTAACCCCCAGTAACCCCCGTGTGCGGCTGGGGGCTGCCCCGGCACCAGGTACGGGACCCCCGGGACCCCCCCCAACACCCCAGGGACCCCCCCAGGGACCCTGGGACCCCCCCCAAACACCCCAGGGACCCCCGGGACTCCCACACACACCCCAGGGAGCCCCCTGACCCCCTCCCAGTAACCCCCAGTGACCCCCATGTGTGGGTGTGGGCTGCCGCGGCACCAGGTACAGGACCACCGGTGCCCCCTGACCCCCCCCAGCCCCCCAAGTGCCCCCCTGACCCCCCCGCAGCCCCCCAAGTGCCCCTGACCCCCATGTCCCCCCCAGATGCGGGTGCTCACCGCCTGCCAGTGCCCGCTGTGCCCCCCAAGTGCCCCCCCCAGCCCCCCAAGTGCCCCCTGACCCCCATGTCTCCCCCCAGATGCGGGTCCTGACCACCTGCCAGTGCCCGCTGTGCCCCCCAAGTGCCCCCCTGACCCCCCCCCAGCCCCCCAAGTGCCCCCCTGACCCCCCCCCAGCCCCCCAAGTGCCCCCCTGACCTCCCCCAGCCCCCCAAGTGCCCCTGACCCCCATGTCCCCCCCAGATGCGGGTGCTCACCGCCTGCCAGTGCCTGCTGTGCCCCCCAAGTGCCCCTCCCAGCCCCCCAAGTGCCCCCTGACCCCCCCCAGCCCCCTAAGTGCCCCCCTGACCCCCATGTCCCCCCCAGATGCGGGTGCTCACCGCCTGCCAGTGCCTGCTGTGCCCCCCAAGTGCCCCCCCAGCCCCCCAAGTGCCCCCCTGACCCCCCCGCAGCCCCCCAAGTGCCCCTGACCCCCATGTCCCCCCCAGATGCGGGTGCTCACCGCCTGCCAGTGCCTGCTGTGCCCCCCAAGTGCCCCTCCCAGCCCCCCAAGTGCCCCCTGACCCCCCCCAGCCCCCTAAGTGCCCCCCTGACCCCCGTGTCCCCCCCAGATGCGGGTCCTCACCGCCTGCCAGTGCCCGCTGTGCCCCCCAAGTGCCCCCCCCAGTCCCCCAAGTGCCCCCCTGACCCCCCCCAGCCCCCCAAGTGCCCCCCTGACCCCCGTGTCCCCCCCAGATGCGGGTCCTGACCACCTGCCAGTGCCCGCTGTGCCCCCCAAGTGCCCCCCTGACCCCCCCCAGCCCCCCAAGTGCCCCCCTGACCCCCCCCAGCCCCCCAAGTGCCCCCCTGACCCCCCCCAGCCCCCCAAGTGCCCCCTGACCCCCGTGTCCCCCCCCAGATGCGGGTGCTCACCGCCTGCCAGTGCCCGCTGTGCCCCCCAAGTGCCCCCCTGACCCCCCCGAGCCCCCCAAGTGCCCCCCTGACCCCCGTGTCCCCCCCCAGATGCGGGTGCTCACCGCCTGCCAGTGCCCGCTGTGCCCCCCAAGTGCCCCTCCCAGCCCCCCAAGTGCCCCCTGACCCCCATGTCCCCCCCCCAGATGCGGGTGCTCACCGCCTGCCAGTGCCCGCTGTGCCCCGAGTGCTTCCGCCTGCACTTCACGGTGGCCGTGCGGGAGCGGGGGGTGGGGGCCCTCGTGTGCCCGGCCTGCGCCCGCCCCGACCTGGCCGACGACGCCCAGCGCCTCTGCTACTTCTCCACCCTCGACACCCAGGTGAGGGGCGCCCCCCGCCCCGCCCCACACTTGGGGGGCAGACCCACAACCTGACCCCCCCCCCCCCCCTCAGCTCAGCTCAGCCCCCCCCCCCGATCACCCACCCCAACACCCCCCCCCCCCCGCTTCCCCACCCTCAATGGGGTCACGGCCCCACCCCAAGGGCCTGCCCCACACTTGGGGGGCGCCCCTCACCCCCTGCCCCACAGCTCCGCCAGTGCCTCGACCCCGACACCTACCAGCTCTTCACCCAGAAGCTGACGGAGCTCGAGCTCATGCGGGACCCCAAGTTCATCTGGTGCATCCAGGTGTGGGGCTGGGGGGGGTCTGTGGGGCTGGGATGTGTGGGGCTGGGGGGTCGATCTGGGGGGCTGGGGGGGAGCTATGGGGCTGGGGGGGGACCTGTGGGGCTGGGGGCTGGATCTGTGGGGCTGGGGGGGTGTGTGGGGCAGGGGGGATCTATGGGGCTGGAGGGATGGATTATTGGGACTGGGGGTGGATATGTGGGGAAATGTGTGGGGCTGGGGGGATGTGTGGGGCTGGGCTCTGGGGTGTCTATGGGGCTGGGAGGGGAAGTTGAGGGTGGATCTGTGGGGCTGGAGGAGAGCTGTGGGGCTGAATCTATGGGGCTGTGGGGGATCTATAAGGCTGGGGGGGCCTGTGGGTGGATGTGTGAGGCTGTGGGGGGATCTAGGGGTAGATGTGTGGGGCTGGGGGTCGATCTGTGGGGCTGTGGGGGGATGTGTGGGGCTGTGGGTCACGCGCCGTGGGGCTGACCCCCACCTCCGCCCCCCCCCCCCAGTGCTCGTTCGGGTTCATCTTCGAGGCGGAGCAGGGCCCGGCCCAGTGCCCCCAGTGCCAGCAGCGCTTCTGCCCCCGCTGCCAGCGCCCGGTGGGGATGTGTGGGGCTGGGGGGGGACGTGTGGGGCTGGGGGAGGAGATGTGGGGCCGGGGGATGTGTGGGGCTGGGGGGGGGAATGTGTGGGGCTGGGGAAGGAGATGGGGTGCTATGGGGCAGCTGGGGGCTTCTATGGGGCAGCTATAGGTCCCTATGGGGTGCTTAGAGGTGTCTGTGGGGTGAGGGGGGGCTCTATGGGGCAGGTGTGGGTCTGTGTGGGGCAGCAGGGCCTCCTTGTGGGGCAGCTGTGGGTTGCTATGGGGTGAGGATGTTCCATGTGGGGCAGGGCCCTGAGGTCTCTGTGGGGTGATGTGGGTCCCCACGGGGTGATGTGGGTCACTATGGGGTAGCTGTGGGTCCCCACCGGGTGCTGTGGGTCGCTATGGGGCAGCCATGGGGTGACACCTCCCTCCTGCCCCACAGTGGGACCCCCAACACGCCTCCCTCTCCTGCGCCGAGTTCGAGGCCTGGCTGGGCGCCCGCGACCCCCAAGCGCCCCCCGTGGGGCTGGCGGCCTTCCTGCGCGAGCACGGCATCGGTGCGTGCCCCACGGTGGGGGGTGTGTGGGGCTGGGATGTGTGGGGCTGGGGGGGTGTGTGGGGCTGGGGGCCCTGCCCCACAGCAGTGCAGGGGGGGGGCTGTGGGGAGTGTGTGTGGGTGCTGTGGGGGGTCCCTGCCCCACAGCCGCCCCACGGCTCTGCCCCACACCTCTGCCCCACAGCGTGCCCGCGCTGCGGGCTCTGGTTCGCCCTGGCGCGGGGCGGCTGCATGCACTTCCAGTGCTCCCAGTGCCAGCACCAGTTCTGCAGCGGCTGCTCGGGGCCCTTCTACAGCAAGGATGTGAGTGTGGGGCGGGATGTGTGGGGCAGAGCCGTGGGGTGGGCTCTGTGGGGCAGGGAGGGCGCTATGGGGCAGGGAGGGCGCTATGGGGTCCCTATGGGGCTGGAGGGGGATCGGTGGGGAGTTGTGGGGTGGGAGAGGCTGCTGGGGGGGGGTGACTGTGGGGGGGGCTCTGTGGGGCGGGGGGTCCCTATGGGGCACGGTGGGTGTCTATGGGGCTGAGAGCGTCTCTATGGGGTTCCTATGGGGCACAGGGGCTCTATGGGGTCCCTATGGGGCACAGTGGATCCCTATGGGGCTGCATGGGGTCCCTCTGGGGCAGGGGGATCTCTATGGGGCAGGGGGGCTCTCTGGGGTCCCTGTGGGTCTGGGCAGGTCCCTATGGGGCAGGGGGGGCTCTATGGGGCTGGGGGTCTCTATGGGGTCCCTGTGGGTCAGGGGGAGTCCCTATGGGGCTGGGCAGGTCCCTATGGGGCAGGGGGGCTCTATGGGGTCTCTATGGGGTTGGGTGGGTCCCTATGGGGCACAGTGGGTGTCTATGGGGCTGAGAGCATCTCTATGGGATCTCTATGGGGCTGGGGGGTCCCTGTGGGGCTGGGGTCTCCCTGGGGTCCCTCCGGGGCCCCGTGGGGCGGCGCCGTGGGGCTGACGCTGCCCCAGTGCTGCCCCGAGCCCGGCTGCCCCCTGCGGGGGTCCCTGCACGGGCACCACCCCCGCGACTGCCTCTTCTACCTGCGGGACTGGGACCCGCCGCGGCTGCAGCGCCTGCTCCGGGTGCGTGGGGGCGCTGTGGGGCGGGGGGGGGGTGTGGGGCGGCCATGGGGCAGGGGGTGGCTGATGAGGGGGGGTCTCGGGGGGGCAGTGGGGGGGCTGGGGTGGTTTGGGGGCACGGTGGGGGCAGTTGGGGGTCACTGTGGGTCACTTGGGGGTCGCTGTGGGGCAGTTGTGGGTCACTATGGGGCACCTGGGGGTCACTGTGGGGCACTTGGTGGTGACTGTGGGTCGCTATGGGGCACTTGGGGGTCGCTGTGGGCCACTATGGGTCACGTGGGAGTTACTATGGGGCACTTGGGGGTCACTGGGGGTCGCTGTGGGCCACTATGGGGGTTGCTGTGGGTCCCTGGGGGGCACTTGGGGGTCACTGTGGGGCACTTGGGGGTCACTGGGGGTTGCTATGGGGCACTTGGGGGTCACTATGGGTCACTTGGGGGCCGCTATGGGGCAGCCGTGGGGCTCGCTGACCCCCTGCCCCACAGGAAGGGGGGGTGCCCTTCGACACGGAGCCGCCCGCCGGAGCCCAGCCCGTGCCTGGAGGTGGGACCCCTCCCCCATGTACCCCCCTCCCCCAGCGCCCCCCAGGTGTGGGGCAGCGCCCCCCAAGTGTGGGGCAGCCCCCCGGCCGTGGGGCGGGCGCTGAGGCCGTGCGCGCAGGGGGCTGCGGGGTGCTGGAGCAGAAGGAGACGCCGGCGGGGCCGAGGGACGAGCCCTGCGGGAGGGAGGCGCCACCGGGGCACGCGGGGCTCTGCCGGTGAGGGGGGGCGCGGGGGGCACTTGTGGGGCACTATGGGGCGCTGGGGGGCACTTCGGGATGGCTGTGGGGCACTGGGGGGGTGTTATGGGGCACTTGTGGGCCCCTGTGTGGCAGTTGGGGGTCACTATGGGGCGCTGGGGGGCACATCGGAGTGGCTATGGGGCACTTGGGGGTCTCTGGGGGTCCCTATGGGGCACTTGGGGTCTCTATGGGGAACTTGGGGGTCTCTGTGGAGCTTTGGGGGTCCCTATGGGGCACTTGGGGCGCACTATGGGGGCACTTGTGGGTGTCTATGGGGCACTTGTGGGTCACTATGGAGCACTGGGGGGCACTATGGGATACTTGAGGGTCTCTATGGGGCACTGGGGGGCACTTGGGGGTCTCAATGGGGCACTGGGGGTCCCTATGGGGCACTTGGGGGGCACAGGGGGCACTTATGGGGCACTGGGGGGCACTTCTGGGTGGCTATGGGGCACTTGGGGGTTGCTGTGGGGCACTTTGGGGTCTCTATGGGGCACTTGGGGGTCCCTATGGGGCATTTGTGGGTCGCTGTGGAGCTTTGGGGGGCCGTATGGGGCACTTGGAGGGCGCTATGAGGCACTTGGGGGTCTTTATGGGGCACTGGGGGGTCGCTGTGGGGCACTTTGGGGGTCCCTATGGGGCACTGGGGGTCTCAATGGGGCACTTGTGGGTCGCTGTGGGGCACTATGGGGCGCTATTGGGCACTTGGGGGTCTCCATGGGGCACTTGTGGGTCGCTGTGGAGCTTTGGGGGGCCGTATGGGGCACTTGGAGGGCGCTATGAGGCACTTGGGGGTCTTTATGGGGCACTGGGGGGTCGCTGTGGGGCACTTTGGGGGTCCCTATGGGGCACTGGGGGTCTCAATGGGGCACTTGTGGGTCGCTGTGGGGCACTATGGGGCGCTATTGGGCACTTGGGGGTCTCCATGGGGCACTTGTGGGTCACTGTGGGGCTTTGGGGGGCCGTATGGGGCACTTGGAGGGCGCTATGGGGCACTGGGGGGTCCCTATGGGGCACTGGGGGTCTCAATGGGGCACTTGTGGGTCGCTGTGGGGCACTGTGGGGTGCTATTGGGCACTTGGGGGTCGCTGTGGGGCACTGGGGGTCTCAATGGCGCACTTGTGGGTCGCTGTGGGGCTTTGGGGGGTCGCTGTGGGGCACTGTGGATCGCTGTGGGGCACTGGGGGGTCTCTGTGGGGCACTTGTGGGTCGCTGTGGGGCACTGTGGGGCACTGTTGGGCACTGGGGGTCTCCGTGGGGCACTTGTGGGTCGCTGTGGGGCTTTGGGGGGGCCGTATGGGGCACTTGGAGGGCGCTGTGGGGCACTTGGGGGTCTTTATGGGGCACTGGGGGTCTCCGTGGGGCACTTGTGGGTCGCTGTGGGTCCGGCCCCCCCCGGGTGACGGCCGGCCGGCAGGGGGCACTACACGGAGTACCTGGTGCGGCTGATCAACGAGCGGGGGCTGGACCCGGCGCGGCTCTACAGCCCCCGGGAGCTGCGCGCCGCCGCCGAGCGCCACCTGCCGGCCGGGAGGCCCCCGCGCGGCCCCGCCGAGGGCGAGCAGCAGTACGGGGCGCGCGTGCGCCACCTGCTGGAGACCCAGGCGCCGCTAAGGGGGCGGGGCCCGCGCAGGTAGACACGCCCCTTCCGGCGATGGCCCCGCCCCCTGCGGCGGTAGCCACGCCCACGAGGGGGTGGACACGCCACGAGAAAGGGGGCGGGGCCGGGAGCAATAAAGCGTTGCCACAGCGCCAATCCCCGCGTCTGATTGTCGAGGGGGCGGGGCTTGTGGGAGGGGGCGGGGCTTCTGTGGGGGCGGGGCTTGTGGGGAGGGAGTTAAGGGTGCACAGAGGGGGCGGGGCTTGTGCTGAGGGGGCGTGGCCTGTGCTGGGGGCGGGGCTTGCAGTGGTGGGGTCGTGCGGGGGGCGGGGCTTGTGTTAAGGGGCGGGGCTTATATGAGGGGGTTAAGGGTGTGCGGAGGGGGCGTGGCTTAGCGCGGGGGGCGTGGCTTGAGGGTTGGGGCGTGGCTTTGCGGGGGTTGCACTGAGCAGGAACCGTTGCAGGGGCGGAGCTTGTGGTGAGGGGGCGGGGCTTGCAGAGGGGGCGGGGCCACGCGGTACCACGTGATTTCCCGGAAGCAGCAGCGGCAGCGCCGGGAGGAGGGTGAGCGGCGCCGCGTCCCCCCCGTGTGTGTGTCCCCGCCCCCTTGTGACCCCTCCCTGACCCCGTGACCCCTCCCTGACCCCGCAGATGGCCGCGGGCCCCGGCGGCGGTCGCCGGCTGCGCGCGTGGCTGGTGGCGCAGGCCGAGAGCGGGCGGTTCCCGGGGCTGGAGTGGGACGACGCCGCCCGCTCGGCGCTGCGCATCCCCTGGCAGCACGCGGGGCGGGGCGGGGCCAGGGGCGGGGCCGGCGCCGCCCTCTGCAAGGTGACGTCATCAGCCCTGCGCCCCCCCCCACCCCACATCGCCCCCTTCCCCCCCCCTTGGGGGTGGATTTTGTGGGGTGGGCCTGTCCCTGCCCCCCACAGCCCCACATCACCCCCCCCTTGGGGGTGGGTTATGGGGGGTGGGCCTGTCCCCGCCCCTCACGGCCCCTCCCCCAGGCGTGGGCGGAGTTCAAGGGGCGGCTCCGCCCCGGCGCCCCCCCCGACCCCGCGGGCTGGAAGACGCGGCTGCGCTGCGCCCTCAACAAGAGCCCCGAGCTGCGCGAGCTGCCCGAGCGCGGCCGCCCCGACGGGCCCCGGCCCTACCGCGTGTACCGGCTGCTGCCGGCCCCCCCGGCCAGAGGTGGGGCGGCGGGGGGGTGGGGGGGGACCCGTATCCGGGGGGCACCGCGGGGGGTGCGACCCGTATGTGGGGGGAAAAGGGGGTGGGGGGGAACCAATTGTTAGGGGGACACATATAAGGGGTGCACCGGGGGGTGACCATGGGGGGGGGACCTATAAATAGGGGGGACTGGGAGGGGGTGGGAACCAATTGTATGGGGGATGTGGGGTGGGGGGGAGCCATATCGGGGGTGCACTGGGTATGGGGAGGGGGGAACCATGTGTGGGGGGACCCAAAGGTTTGTGTTTGGGGGACACCCAGATCTGGGGGAAACAATTGTGGGGGGACCATAAGAGGGGGGACACGGGGGGGAACTGGGGGGGGGGACCAATTGTGTGCGGGACATGGTTGTGGGGGGACCCCTATTGGGGGTGCACAGGGTATGGGGCGGGGGGGAACCATGTGTGGGGGGACCCAAAAGTGTGGGGGAACACACACCCACATATGGGGGGAATCAATTGTAGGGGGGACCCATAAGTGGGGGCCACAGGGGGAACCAATTGTGTGGGTGACATGGGGGTGGGGGGACCCATATTGGGGGTGCACCAGGTATGGGGGGGGAACCATATGTGGGGGGACCCAAGAGTGGGGGGGCGCTGGGTGGGGGGAACCCACCTATGGGGGGAACCACTTGTGAGGGGGCCATGAGTGCGGGGGGACCCCCAAGTGTGGGGCAGGGTTTGGGGGCGGGTTTGGGGGCGGGTTTGGGGGCGGGTTTGGGGGCGGGCCCATGCGCTGTCCCCGCCCCCCCCAGGCTCTCAGCCCCCCAAGCGTGGGGGCGCGCGGCTCCAGCAGGGGGCGGCAGCGAGCGGGGACGGGACAGACCATGGAGACCCGGTAAGGGGGGGGGTTATGGGGCAGGGGGGGGCAGTTATGGGGCAGGGGGGGCAGTTATGGGGCAGCCCCGCCCCACGTCTGACCCCGCCCCCAGACTCCGCCCCCCAGCCCCGATGAGGCCCCGCCCACGGAGCCCGGCCCCGCCCCGACGGACCCCGGTGAGTTGGGGGGGCACTTGGGGGGCGGGGCTATGGGGGGTGCTGGGGGGGTCACTTGGGGGGCGTGGCCCCGCCGTGACCCCGCCCCCTCCAGCCGAGGCCCCGCCCCCCACCCCGCTGAAGCTCTGCATCGTATTGGACAGCCCTGAGCCCCTCCCCCCGGCCCAGGGTAAGCCCCGCCCCCCCGAGCTGACCCCGCCCCCCCACCACCCGGTGGTCGTGTCCCCCGCTGACCCCGCCCCCGGTGGGCGTGTCCCCGTCTGACCCCGCCCCCTGGGGCGTGTCCCCGGCTGACCCCGCCCCCGCAGGTGACGCGGCGCTGGGGGTGCGGCTGTTCCAGCAGGGGGCGCTGTGCTGGCAGGGCTGGTTCCCCCCCGGCGAGTTCCTGCTCTGCTGCCCCACGGCGCCGCCCCCGCGCCCGGGGCTGCTCCCGCGCCTCCTGCTGCTGCCCCACGGCCCCCCCCGCCCCGCCGCCGACCCCCCGCACCCCGCCCTGCAGGGGCTGCGCGCGGGGCTGATGGTGGCCAGCGCCCCCCGCGGGCTGTTCCTGCGGCACCGCGGGGCGGCGGGGGGCGCCGTGGGGCGGGGATGGGGGGTGCGGTGCCGCGCCCCACACGTCTGCCCCACGGCGCCGGCCCTGCGGGACGGGGAGCTGGTGCTGGCCTTCGACGCGCGGCGCTTCCGCCAGGGTGAGTGTGCCCCATAGCAGCCCCATGGCTGCCCCATAGCACCCCACAGCTGCCCCATAGCGCCCCCTTTCCCCCCTCAGAGGTGGGGCAGCACCGCGCCGGGCTGGGCCCCCGCCCCGAGCACCGGGTGACGCTGGTTGTGGGGCAAGAGCCGGGCCCCGACGACGGGACCCACGACTGCACCCTCGTCCTGCAGGTGTGTGGGGATGAGATGTGGGGCAGGATGTGGGGTATGTGGGGCAGGATGGGGGGTAAATGGAGGGATGTGGGGTAGGATATGGGGTGAATGGGGGGCTGTAGGGTGAATGGGGGGAAGTGGGGGGGGATGTGGGGTGAATGGGGGGATATGGGGCAGGATATGGGGTGAATGGGGGTGAATGGGGGGATGTGGGGAAAATGGGGGGATGTGGGGCGGGATGTGGGGTGAGTGGGGGAATGTGGGGCAGGATGTGGGGTGAATGGGGGGATGTGGGGCAGGATGTGGGGTGAATAGGAGGATGTGGGGCAGGATGGGGGGTGAATGGAGGGATGTGGGGTGAATGGGGGGATGTGGGGCGGGATGTGGGGTGAATGGGGGGATGTGGGGTGAATGGAGGGATGTGGGGTGAATGGAGGGGATGTGGGGCAGGATGTGGGGGGCACAGATGTGGGGCAGCCCCTCACCCCCCTCCTCCCCCCCCAGCTCGAACAAGCCTTCGCCCAGCAGCTGCTGGACGGCGCCGGGGGGCCCCACACAGAGGCCTGAGCCCCACAACCACCCCCAGCCCCACAACCCGCCCCACAACCACCCTCAGCCCCACACCAGACGATCTCACTCACCCGCCTCCGGTGACAATAAAGCCGCTGCCGCTCCGTGGGGAGCCGCCATCTTGTGTCCCCTCAGCCGCCATCTTGTCCCCCTCAGCCGCCATCTTGTGTCCCCTCAGCCGCCATCTTGTGTCCCCTCAGCCGCCATCTTGTCCCCCTCAGCCGCCATCTTGTGTCCCCTCAGCCGCCATCTTGTGTCCCGCCCCCACAACCCCCGTCAGCCGCCGCCGCCGCCCCCCTTTTTTCCCCCTTCCCCCCTCTTCTCCCACCACCCCCGGTCCCCCCCGTCCCCCCTGGGACCCCCCCGGACTCCACCGTCCCCCCCCGGAGCCGCCCCGCGCCCCCTCCCCGCTTCCCGCCGGTTCCCGCCGCCGCCGCCGCTCCCTCACACTGAGGGGGACGAGGAGGGAAAAGCAGCGCCGCCCTCTGATTGGTCCAGCGGCGCAAGGCGGGAAGCCCTCCCATTGGCCCAACCGTCAGGGAGGGCGGGGAGAAGAGCGCTGATTGGTCTCGCCGCTTTCCCGCCCTGTCGCTGGGGGTTCTCCGACAGCGGCCGGGCGGTGATTGGCGGGAGGCGCTGAGGGGAGGAGCTCGCCGATTGGCCAGGGAGTTCCCGCGGGGGCGGGATGCGCTGAGGGGAGAAGCTCGCCGATTGGCCAGGGAGCTCCCGGCGGGCGGGAGGTGCTGAGGGGAGGAGCTCGCCGATTGGCCAGAGAGCTCCCGGGGGGGGGCGAGATGCGCTGAGGGGAGGAGCTCGCCGATTGGCCAGGGAGCTCCCGCGGGGGCGGGAGGTGCTGAGGGGAGGAGCTCGCCGATTGGCCAGGGAGCTCCCGCGGGGGCGGGAGGTGCTGAGGGGAGGAGCTCGCCGATTGGCCAAGGAGCCCCCGGGGGGGCGGGACGGGCAAGGTTATAAAGGGGGGCGCGGGGGCGGGAACGGCGCACTCGGGCGGCGGCAGCGGCGGCGGTGACGGGGCGGCGCTTCCCTCAGCGCTCATTAATTATTAATTAGGCCTTAATTAGCGGCTTAAATCCCCCCCACAGCGGCACCGAGCGGCGAGAAGCGGCGGTTTAAATTAATTAGCGGCGGGAGGGGCGGTGTTTAGCGGCGTTAATTGATTTGGGGGGGGCGGGGGGGTTTTGGGGGGAATGCGGGCGCGTTTGGGGCTTTTATCGATTAATTTTTTTTTAATTAGTTGATTATTAATTTATTATTTTTATTAACGGGGGGTTTTGAGACAGTTTCGTGGGATTTTGGGGCCGTTTCTTGGGGTTTTGGGGCGTTTTGGGGCCAAATCCATCTTTTTTTTTGAAATAGTTTTAAATAATTAATTTAATTAATTTAATTAACGCATTTAAAGCTCCGGTGGGTCCCGGTTTTGGGGATCTTTTTTTGGGGGGGGTGATTGTAATTATTTAATTTAACAGTTTAAATATTTAAAGCCGGGTTTGGTGCCGTGGGGTTTGATATTGAAATTATTTATTTATATTATTTATTTAACCGTTTATTTAATTTATTTATTTATTTATTTAAATTATTTATTTAATCAATTTATTTAACTTTTATTTAACTTAATTTAAGTATTTTATTCAACCCCCCTCGGTTTTGGGGGGTAAAACCCTTTTAAGCCCTGAGATTTTGGGGCTGAATCCGGGTTTTTAAAAGGCTTTAATTAATTTATTTAAATTAATTTAAATTTAAATTGCAAGGGGGCGGTTCCCAGGCTTGGGGGGACCTTGTAAACTGTTTAAAAGTGTTTTAAATCGTTTTAAAGTGTTTTAAATTGATTAAAATACTTTAAAACACTTTAAAATCCTTTAAAAATCTTTCTAAGATTTTTAAAAATTCTTCAAAATTCTTTAAAATTATTCAAAATTCTTTAAAATTCTTTAAAATTCTTTAAAATTCTTTAAAATTATTCAAAATTCATCAAAATTCTTTAAAATTCCTTAGAATTATTTTAAATAATTATTTTAAATTCTATTTAAATCGATTTAAATTTTAAATAATTTTTAATTTTAAAATTTAATTTCATTTTTTTAATTTTAAATATTTTTAATTTTTAATACTGAGGTATTTTTAAATTTATATTGTGTTTTAAATTTTTTAAACTTTAAAGAATATTTTAATTATTTTTAATTTATTCTTAATTTATTTTATTTTAATTTATTTTAATTATTTTTAATTTAATTTTTAATTTAATTTTTAATTTAATTTTTAATTTAATTTAATTTTTAATTTAATTTTTAATCTATTTTAATCTATTTTAATTTAACTTATTCCAATCCCTCACTCACCCCCCTCCACTCCGGGCCCAAAGCCCTTCCCCCCACCCCGTTTTGGGGCCGTTTCCGGGGTTTTTGGGTCCCCCCTTCCCCCCCCACACTCGTTTTTGGGGCGAATCCGGGGGGTTTTGGGGCCGCCGCCATGTTCTACTACCCCGAGGTGCTGCAGCGGCACACGGGCTGCTTCGGGACCATCTGGTACGGGGGGGTCAGGGGGGGTCACGGGGGGGCTGGGGGGGTCGGGGGGGTCACGGGTGGGTCACGGGGGGGTTGGGGGGGTCACGGGGGGTCAGGGGGTGATTTTGGGGCGAATCCGGTCGGTTTTGGGTCCCGCAGGCTGGCGGCCACGTGCAGCTCGAGGGTCCGGCGCGGGGAGTACCTGGGGGTGGACGTGCCCCGCACGTGGTGAGGGGGGTCATGGGGGGGTCAGGGGGGGTCACAGGGAGGTCATGGGGGTCACAGGGAGGTCATGGGGATCCCATGGGGGTCACAGGGAGGTCATAGGGGTTATGGGAGGATCCTGGGGGGGGTCACAGGGGGGTCATGGGGATCCCATGGGGGTCACTGGAGGGTCAGGGGGTCACAGGGAGGTCATGGGGATCCCATGGGGGTCACAGGGAGGTCATAGGGGTCATGGGGGGATCCTGGGGGGGGTCACAGGGGGGTCACGGGAGGGTCAGGGGGTCACAGGGAGGTCATGGGGTTATGGGGGGTCATGGGGAGGGGTCACAGGGGTGAAGGGGAGGGGTCAAGGGGGTCATAGGGGGGTCACGGGGATCCCATGGGGGTCACGGGGAGGTCATAGGGGTCATGGGGGGATCCCACAGGGGTCACAGGGGGGGTCACGGGGAGGTCATAGGGGCTATGGGGGGTCACGGGGAGGGGGTCGTAGGGGGGTCATGAGAATCCCATGGGGGTCACGGGGAGGTCATAGGGGTCATGGGGGGATCCCACAGGGGTCACAGGGGGGTCACGGGGAGGTCATAGGGGCTATGGGGGGGTCATGGGGGGATCCCATGGGGGTCACAGGGAGGTCATGGGGGTTATGGAGGGGTCACGGGGGGATCCCATGGGGGTCACGGGGGGGTCAGTGGGGTCACGGGGGGGTCAGTTGGGTCACGGGGTGGTCACGGGGATCCCATGGGGGTCACAGGGGGGGTCACAGGGAGGTCATAGGGAGGTCATGGGGATCCCATGGGGGTCATGGGAGGGTCATGGGGGTCACGGGAGGGTCATGGGGGTCACAGGGGGGTCATGGTGGGATCCCATGGGGGTCATGGGGAGGTCATAGGGGTCACAGGGGGCTCATGGGGATCCCATGGGGGTCACAGGGAGGTCATGGGGGTTATGGAGGGGTCATGGGGGGATCCCATGGGGGTCAGGGAGGGTCAGGGGGGTCCCGTGCCCTGCTGTGACCCCCCGCCCCCCCCCAGCGCGGCGGTGGAGGCGTTCGTGAGCGGCCGTGGGGGCTGGGAGGAGCCGCCCCCCCCCCCCCGGGGCGCCGCCCCCCCGGTGCTCCCTGTACCTGGCGGCGCAGCTGGGGCTGGGGCTGGCGCGGGTCTACGAGCGGCAGTGCCGGCTGCTGCTCGGTAGGGGGCGGGGCGGGCGGGGGGGCTGGGGGGCTGTGGGGCACTGTGGGGAGCTATGGGGCGCTGTGGGGTGCTGTGGGGCAGTGGGGGACGCTGTGGGGTCTATGGGGCGCTGTGGGGTGCTGTGGGGCAGTGGGGGACGCTGTGGACTCTATGGGGCGCTGTGGGGTCTATGGGTTCTATGGGTTCTATGGGGCGCTATGGGGGTCTATGGGGCGCTGTGGGGCTCTATGGGGTCTAGGGGGCGCTGTGGGGCGCTGTGGGGGTCTATGGGGTCTAGGGGGCGCTGTGGGGTCTATGGGGCAATGTGGGGCGCTGTGGGCTCTATGGGGTGCTGTGGGGGTCTATGGGGTCTATGGGGCAATGTGGGGCGCTGTGGGGTCTATGGGGCGCCGTGGGTCGCTATGGGGTGCTGTGGGGTCTGTGGGGGGTCTAGGGGGCGCTGTGGGGCTCTATGGGGTCTAGGGGGCGCTGTGGGGTCTATGGGGCGCTGTGGGGCGCTGTGGGGTCTATGGGGCGCCGTGGGTCGCTATGGGGCGCTGTCCCCCCCCAGAGGAGACCACGCAGGTGCTGGTGCGGCTGAGCCGGGTGCAAATGATCCTCAACATCGACATGGGCCCCCCCCGGGGGTGAGCGACCCACAACTGCCCCACAGCGACCCACAACTGCCCCACGGCGACCCCCAACTGCCCCACAGCGACCCACGGCTGCCCCATAACCCCCCCCCAAACTGCCCCATAGGCCCCCATATCACCCCATACCCCCCCACACTGCCCCATAACCACCCCACACTGCCCCACAGCCCCCCCACTTTGCCCCACAGCTCCCCCAAACTGCCCCATAGACCCCCCAGTGCCCCATAGCTGCCCCACAGCTGCCCCACAGCACCCCCCACACCCCCCCAGTGTCCCATAGCCCCCCCACATCGCCCCATAACCCCCCCAAACTGCCCCATAACCCCCCCAAAATGCCCCACAGCCCCCCAACATGGCCCCATAGCCCCCCAAACTCCCCCATAACCACCCCACACTGCCCCATAGCACCCCCAAACTGCCCCATAGCTGCCCCACACCCCCCCATAGCCTCCCCCAGATCTCCCAAGTGCCCCATAGTCCCCCCAAACTGCCCCACAGCTGACCCACAGCACCCTCCTCACCCCCCCAGTGCCCCTCAGCTCCCCCATAGCCCCCCCATAGCTGCCCCATAGCCCCCCCACAGCCCCCCCGCCCCCCCCCCCAGGCTGCAGCTGGTGCCCGACGCCCGGGAGCAGATGGCGGCGCTGGAGCTGGCGCCCGACCCCTTCTTCGGGGTGATGGTGCCGGGGCTGCCCAGCCCCACGGCGCTGCCCCAGGTACGGCCCCACCGCGCCCCACACCGCCCCACACCGCCCCACAGCGCCCCACTGCGCCCCATGGAGCCCCCCCCGCGACCCCCAACTCCCCCCCCCCACCCACCCTCCAGGTGCGGCGGCTGCTGGAGGAGCTGCCCCCCCCCGAGGAGATCCCGCCCCCCCCGGGTGAGCGCTGCTGCCCCCCAAGTGTGGGGCTGGGGGAAGGTGTGGGGCAGCCCCCCCCCCGCCTTGACACCCCCCCGTTTCCCCAGCGCCCCCCCTGGAGGTGTCCCCCGAACGCATCACGCTGCGGGAGCCAGAGCCCATCGTCCTGCCGGAGCTCGAGGTGGGGCTGCCCCATAGCGGGGGGGGTTGGGGGGCTGCCCCATAGCGCTGTGGGGGGGCAGTTGTGGGGCTGCCCCATAGCGCTGTGGGGCGCTGTGGGGCAGGAGGAGCTGCCGGAGGTGACGGCGCGGGAGCTGGAGCTGCTGGCGGAGGTGGAGGCGGAGCTGCCGGTCCCCGGTGCGGGCACTTGGGGGGCACTTGGGGGGCTGGGGGGGGCACTTGGGGGGCTCAGGGCCCCCCCCGGGTCCCAGCCCCACAGCGTCGCTCTCCCGGCCCCACAGTGGAGGAAGTCCCAGAGGTGCCGGCGCCGCCCCCGCCCGTGGGTGAGCACTTGGGGGGCAGTTATGGGGCGGGGGGGGCAGTTATGGGGCAGGGGGGGCACTTGTGGGGCAGGGGGGCACTTATGGGGCAGCCCCCGACCCCCCCCGTTCTTCGCCCCACAGCCCTGATACCCCCCGAGGAGCTGCCGCTGCCGCCGCTGCCCCCTGAGGTAGGTGTGGGGCAGATGTGGGGCAGCCGTGGGGCAGCCGTGGGGCACTGACCCCCCCCCCCGCCCCAGGTCGTCCCCCCCCGGCGCCGCCGCCCGCCCCACATCGACCCCCAGCCCCAGATCCCCCACGAGGAGTTCCGGGCCCAGCTCCAGCGGCCCCACGCCCACTGCCGGGACCTGGTGAGCCCCTGCCCCATAGATCCCCCCGCCCCATAAGTGCCCCCCCCAGCCCCATAGATCCCCCCACACACACCCCACAGGTGCTGCTGGAGCCGCCCCACAGGCGCCGCCGCCCCCCGAGGGAGCTGCTGCGCGCCCCGACCAGCGGTGAGCCCCGGGGGGGGTGCTGGGGGTCCCGGCCCCACATCTATGGGTCCCAGCCCCACATCTATGGGTCCCAGCCCCACACGCCGCCCCTGCCCCACAGCCTGGCTGCCCCCCGAGTTACGGGGCCTGTGGGACCGCTGCGCCCGCCCGCCCCCCGCGCCCCCCGCGCCCCCCCCGGAGCTGCCCAGCGAGGTGGAGGTGAGACCCCCCCGCCCCATAGATCCCGCCCCATAGATCCTGCCCCATAGATCCTGCCCCACGGCGGGGACTGAGGCGTCCCTGTGGCCCCACAGGTGCCGCGAGAGGCGCTGGAGCCCACCCTGCCCACGCTGCCCCCCTCGGGTGAGTGATGTGGGGCAGCTGCGGGGTGGCTGTGGGGCGCTATGGGGCAGCCATGGGGTGCTATGGGTCGCTATGGGTCCCGCTGCCCCAGAGGTGTCCGTGGAGCTGCTGGAGGAGGAGACCCGGCTGCTGCCCCCCGAGGAGCGACGGTGAGGGGGGGCTTGGGGGGCACTTGTGGGGCTGGGGGGGCAGTTGTGGGGCTGGGGGGGCACTTGTGGGGCAGCCCCTGACGTCTGCCCCACAGCCCCCCGCCCCCCCCCGGTGCTGCCCGAGCTCCCCGAGCTGCCCCCCGTCGCCGTCCCCGACCGGGCCGCCCTGCACAGGTGAGCGCCCCCCAGCCGGGATCTGTGGGGCAGGGACGGGGGGGGATCTATGGGGCAGCCCCCCAAGCTCCCGCCCCACAGGCTGGTGGCGGCGGCGGCGCGGCGGCCGGAGGGGGCGGAACTGGGGGAGCTGCTGCCCCCCGGCGCCCCCCGGCGCGTCATGGCGCGGCTCTTCTCCCTCTGCCTGGGTGAGTCGGGGGGCGGGACCCACATCTATGGGGCGGGACCCACACGGGGGGGGTGGGGCCCACATCTATGGGGCGGGACCCACACTTGGGGGGCGGGACCCACACTTGGGGGGTGGGACAAACACTTGGGGGGCAGGACTCACATTAGGGGGGCGGGACCCACACTTGGGGGGTGGGACACACATATAGGGGGTGGGACCCACACTTGGGGGGCTGGACCCACATATATGGGGCGGGACCCACACGGGGGGGGTGGGACCACACTTGGGGGGTGGGACACACCCCCGGGGTCACCCCCCACTACCGCCCCCCCATGGCTCCCCCCATCCTTCCCCCTCCCCCCCGGGGGTCCCCGTGCCCCCGCTATGGGGCTGCCCCCCAAGTGTGGGGCTGACCCCCAAGTGTGGGGCTGCCCCCCCCCCCAGAGCTGTGCGCTGCCGGGTGGCTGCGGCTGGAGCAGGCCCGACCCTACGCCCCCATCGCCGTGGGGCCGGGCCCCCGCGGGCCCCCCCCGCCCTCGCCCCCCGCCAGGGGGCAGGAGCAGCCCGGCCCCTCCCCCCGCCGCTGACCCCGCCCCCAGTTCACCCCAGTGCCCCCCAGTTCACCCCAGTCCATCCCAGTCCCCCCCAGTTCATCCCAGTTCACCCCAGTTCACCCCAGTCCATCCCAGTTCACCTCAGTTCATCCCAGTCCATCCCAGTTCACCCCAGTCCCTCCCAGTCCATCCCAGTCCCCCACAGTCCATACCAGTCCCCCCCAGTTCATCCCAGTGCCCCCCAGTTCACCCCAGTTCGTTCCAGTTCATCCCAGTCCATCCCAGTCCCCCCCCAGTCCCTCCCAGTCCATCCCAGTGCCCCCCAGTTCATCCCAGTCCCTCCCAGTTCACCCCAGTTCATCCCAGTCCATCCCAGTTCATCCCAGTCCATCCCAGTTCATCCCAGTCCCCCCCAGTCCCTCCCAGTTCACCCCAGTCCCCCCAGTCCATCCCAGTTCATCCCAGTCCCCCCCAGTTCATCCCAGTCCCTCCCAGTTCACCCCAGTTCATCCCAGTCCATCCCAGTCACCCCCAGTTCACCCCAGTCCCTCCCAGTCCATCCCAATCCCCCCCAGTTCACCCCAGTTCATCCCAGTCCATCCCAGTCACCCCCAGTTCACCCCAGTCCCTCCCAGTTCATCCCAGTCCATCCCAGTTCCCTCCAGTTCACCCCAGTCCACCCCAGTCCCCCCAGTTCTTCCTGGCTCTAAAAATGGCCGATTTGGGCCCTAAAAGTCGCCGATTTTGAGTCACTTTCTTGGGTTTCTTTTTCACCAGGCATGGGGGGGGGCCTTGAAACCGCCCTGCTTTAGGGGGGCCTTGAAACCACCAGGTAGGGGGGTCTTGAAACCACCCTGTGGGGATGGGGGTGGGATTGAAACCACCAGGTGGGGAGGGTTTGAAACCACCCCTGCTTGGCGGGGGGCCTTGAAGCCACCAAGTGTGTGTGTGGGGGGCTTGAAACTACCCCCCGCTTTGAGGAGAACCTTGAAACCACCAAGTAGAGACACCTCGAAACCACCCCTGTTTGGGGGGGGGGCCTTGAAACCACCTTGTGACTTGCCAACGAACTTTAATTAAATACAAAACCAAACGATTCCGGGGGGGGCGGGGCCAAGGGGGGTGGTGGAGGGGGGCGGGGCTTAGGGGCAGGGGCGGGGCCCGGCGGGTGGCCCCGCCCCCTCACCGCGCGGCCCCGCCCCCTCGCAGGGCCAGCACCAGGTGGAGCACGGAGCCGCCCTGGATCTTGTAGTCGGCCGCCGTCTTCTCATCGTTCCTGGGTGGGCGGGGTCAGCGGCGGACACGCCCCCTCAGGCCACGCCCCCTCAGGCCACGCCCACCGCGAGACACGCCCCTTAGGCCACACCCCCCTGAGACCACGCCCCCTTAAGCCACGCCCCCACAACCGCTCCCTTTACAGGCCGCAAGCCCTGCCCCTCCCTCCTTTAACCCCGCCCCCGCAGGCCACACCCCCCACAGACTCCGCCCCCTCCCAGGCCCCGCCCCCTTAGGCCCCGCCCCCTCATAGGCCCCGCCCCTCACATCTGCTTCCCGCTGTAGATGAGCCGCTGCTGCTGCGGGGGGATCCCCTCCTTCTCCTCCACCCGCTCCTTGATCCGCTCCACCTGCCCCGGGGCATCATGGGATAGTGGCGGAGGGGGCGGGGCCTCCGCCAGGGGAGGCCGCACCCCCCCACCGCGGGGCATTGTGGGATGGAGGAGGACACACACACACACACACCCCCCCCCGGGGCACACGGTATCACTGGGGGGGGCACCGTGCCCCAGAGCATCATGGGACACCCGCCCCGAGCGCAGGGCATGCCGGGAAGGGGGCGGGGCCTCCCACCTTGTCCGTCGGCTCGATGTCGATCTCGATCTCCTTCCCCGTCAGCGTCTGGGGGGGGGGGGGGGGCACCGTCAGACCCCCCGAGCCCCCCAATCCCACAATGCCCCGCGCCCCCGCCCTTCCCACAATGCCCCGCGCCGCCCCCTCCCCACCTTCACTTTGATCAGCATCGTGGCCGCCCCCCGGCTCCTCTCCGCTCCGGCCGGAAGCGGAAATGACCCCCCCAGGCCCGCCCCCAATACGTCACTTCCTCCCCTCCAACCCAGCCCCTTCCGCAAAATGGCGGCGCCCGCCCGCGCGGAGCATGATGGGAGTCGTAGTTCTACGCCCTCCCCTTTCCCGCCTCCACACGCGATTGGCCGCCGCGGCCGCCAATCAGCGCGCAGGGCCCGCCCCCGGAGCGCACCACTGTGCTGGCGCGGCGGGGGGAGGGGGGCGGAAAACGGCATTTTTTACCCCAAAATATCGCGTTTTAGCGGCTCGATCCCATTGTGCCCCGCGGCCCGCCCCCCCCCGGCACGCCAATGCTCCCATTGGCCACCTCCTTCCCTCCTCAAAGCTGATTGGCCCCTTTATTCCCCCCCCCTCCCCAGCTAATGGTAAGGGCTGGCTCACAATGTGGCAGCAGGGCCCTAACCTCATGGCTCACTATTTGGCAGAGGCCTTTGGCGGGTTAATAATACCGGGGGTAATTAGGGGGGTAATTAAGCACGCAGCACTCACCGGGGGGGGGGCGGGGCGAGGGCGGAAATGGGTCGGGTCCGGACCTGGAGGAGAAAGAGGGCGATTAATGGCCTCTAATTACCCCCCCAAACCCCTAATTACCCCCCCGACCCCTAATTACCCCCAAACCCCTAATTACTCACCCGGATCCGTAATTAATTACCCCCTAATTAATCACCCCCCTCACTAATCACCCCTTCACCAATCACCCCCTCACTAATTACCCCCCTCACTAATCACCCCTTCACCAATCACCCCCTCACTAATTACCCCCCTCGCTAATCACCCCCTCACTAATCACCCCTCACTAATTACCCCTCACTAATTACCCCCCCACCTTTCTCCGTGGCCGCCCGTCCTCCTCCGAGTCGCTGCCTCTGAACGCTGCGGGGGGGCGGGGTCAGGGCGTGGCCATTGGTCCCGCCCCCTGGGGAGGGGCGTGGCCGCAGGCCCCGCCCCCTCGTCACTCACCCAATGGGGGCGGCCTGAGGGGAAGGAGCCTCCGTCTGGGGCGGAGCTTCGGCCTGGGGGGGCGGAGCCAACGCCAGGTTGGAGAAAGGGGCGTGGCTTAATGAAGGGGGCGGGGCTTGATGGGAAGGGGCGGGGCTACTCACCGTGTGGGCGGGGCTCTGGCAGCCAGGGGGCGGGGCAACTGACCTGGGGGCGGAGCTTAGTGGTGGGCGGGGCTTCTGGGGAGGCCACGCCCTCCACAAAGCCCCGCCCCTTTGTCCCAGGGCCCGCCCCCTCCCGCCAAGCCCCGCCCCCTCGCGCCAAGCCCCACCCACCGGCGTGGCCCATGTCGCACAGGTACTGGCTCAGGATTGGCTGGCCGGGGGGGCGGGGCCCGGAGGGGGCGTGTCTCCAGAGCAGCTCATGGAGCTGGGGGGGGAAGGGGGAGGGCGGGGTCAAGCCCTGGCCCCGCCCCCTTCCCAAGCCCCGCCCCCTCCCCGGCCCCACCCACCTGGTCTATCTCGGGGGGGGGCAGCCCGCTCTCCACCCGCCGCAGGAACTCGTACAGGAGCCCCTCGAGCGCCGCCAGGAACCGCTCCCCGTACTCCCGCTCCGCCGGGCCCTGGGGGCACTGGGAGGTACTGGGAGGCACTGGGAGACCCGGCCGGGGCACCCGGGACCCGCTGGGAGGGATTGGGGGAACTGGGAGCGACTGGGGAGCACTGGGAGGGGATGGGAGGGAGATAGGAGGGGATTTGGGAGGGACTGGGAGGCACTGGGAGGGACTGGGAGACACTGGGAGGGACTGGGAGGGCACTGGGGGCACTGGGAGGCAATGGGAGGGCACTGGGAGAGACTGGGAGGCACTGGGAGGGACTGGGAGACCCGGCCGGGGCACCCGGGACCCGCTGGGAGGGATTGGGGGGAACTGGGAGCGAATGGGGAGCACCAGGAGGGGCTGGGAGGGCACTGGGAGGGACTGGAGACACTGGGAGGGACTGGGAGGGAGTGGGAGGGCACTGAGAGGCAATGGGAGACCCACCCTGGGGCACATGGCACCCACTGTGAGGGACTGGGAGGCAGTGGGAGGCATTGGGAGGGCACTGGGAGGGACTGGGAGGGACTGGGAGACCCGGGACCTGCCGGGAGAGAGTTGGGGGGAACTAGGATATACTGGGAGGGGCTGGGAGGGCACTGGGAGGGAGATAGGAGAGTATTTGGGAGAGACTGGGAGGCACTGGGTGGGACTGGGAGACACTAGGAGGGACTGGGAAGCAATGGGAGGGCACTGGGGGCACTGGGAGAAACTGGGAGGCAATGGGGGGAACTGGGAGACCCATCCCAGGGCACCCAGGACCCATTGGGAGAGACTGGGAGGCATCTGAAGACACTAGGGGGGCACTGGGGGGCACTGGGGAGCTACTGGGAGGCAATGGGGGGCACTGGGGAGCTACTAGGGGCTTACTGGGAGGAACTGGGAGCTACTGGGAGGCACTGGGGGGAACTGGGGGTCATTGGGAGGCACTGGGGAGTCCTGGGGGGTTACTGGGAGGCACTGGGGAGCTACTGGGAGGCACTGGGGAGCTACTGGGAGGCACTGCAGGGCACTGGGGGAGCACTGGGAAGCACTGGGGAGCCCTGGGGGGTTACTGGGAGGCACTGGGGAGCTACTGGGAGGCACTGGGGAGCTACTGGGAGGCACTGGAGGGCACTGGGGGAGCACTGGGAAGCACTGGGGAGCCCTGGGGGGTTACTGGGAGGCACTGGGGAGCTACTGGGAGGCACTGGGGAGCTACTGGGAGGCACTGGAGGGCACTGGGGGAGCACTGGGAAGCACTGGGGAGCCCTGGGGGGTTACTGGGAGGCACTGGGGAGCTACTGGGAGGCACTGGGGAGCCCTGGGGGGTTAGTGGGAGGCCCTGGGAGGCACTGGGAAGCACTGGGGAGCCGTGGGGGGTTACTGGGAGGCACTGGGAAGCACTGGGGAGCCCTGGGGGGCACTGGGAGGCCCTGGGAGGCACTGGGAAGCACTGGGGAGCCCTGGGAGGCACTGGGAGGCACTGGGAAGCACTGGGGAGCCGTGGGGGTTACTGGGAGGCACTGGGGAGCCGTGGGGGTTACTGGGAGGCACTGGGGCACCTGCAGGTAGGCCTCGCGGCGCGCGCGGTCGCCCAGCAGCTCCAGCGCCATCTCCCGGAAGCTCTCCTGCGCCTCCGCCACCATCTCCAGCTCCCGGGGGGCCTGGGGGCGGGCCGTGAGGGCGGGGCCGGGCGAGACCCCGCCCCCCCGGTGCCCCCGCGTCACTCACGGCGTGGGCGTGGCCGGGCAGCGGCTCCCCCTCGGGGAAGAAGGTGTCGACGGCGTCCAGGATCTTCCCGTCGGGCTCCGCCTCCCGCAGCATCCAGACCACCACCTGCGGGGCAAGATGGCCGCCGGCCCCGGGGCACCATGGGAAGATGGCCGCCAGCATGGCAAGATGGCCACCGGCCCCGGGGCATTGTGGGAAGATGGCTGCCAGCAGGGCAAGATGGCCACCAGCCCCAGAGCATGATGGGAAGATGCCCGCCAGCCCCAGGTCATCGTGGGAAGATGGCCGCCAGCACAGCAAGATGGTCGCCGGCCCCGGGGCATCATGGGAAGATGGCCACCAGACCCAGGGCATGATGGGAAGATGCCTGCCATCATGGTAAGATGGCTGCCGGCCCCAGGGCATGATGGGAAGATGGCTGCCAGCATGGTAAGATGGCCACCAGCCCCAGGGCATCATGGGAAGATGGCCACCAGCCCCAGAGCATGATGGTAAGATGGCCACCAACACAGCAAGATGGCCACCAGCCCTGGGGCATGATGGGAAGATGGCCGCCAGCCCCAGAGCATCATGGGAAGACGGCCACCAGCCCCAAAGCATGATGGGAAGATGGCTGCCAGCACAGTAAGATGGCCACCAGCCCCAGGGCATGATGGGAAGATGCCTGCCATCATGGTAAGATGGCTGCCGGCCCCAGGGCATCATGGGAAGATGGCTGCCAGCACAGTAAGATGGCCGACAGCCCCGGGGCATCATGGGAAGACGGCCGCCAGCCCCAAAGCATGATGGGAAGATGGCTGCCAGCACGGTAAGATGGCCACCGGCCCTGGGGCATGATGGGAAAGGTGTCGGCCATCTTGGTGCGCAAAGGGTGAGGCTGGCGGCCATCTTGGTGGGGGGGCGGCAGCCATGTTTGTGGGCGGGGCAGAGGGCGGCCATCTTGGTGGGCGGGGCCACGTTTGGGGGCGGGGCCACGTCGGTGGGGTCAGGGGTCACTCACGGCGGCGCGCAGGCCGAGGCGCAGGCGGGCGCCGTGCAGGAAGGTCACGGCGCCGGGGGCCGCCCGCCCCACGGCCTCCAGCAGCCCCAGCACCCGCGGGAACTGGGCCGGGCTCCGCCCCCGCAGCGCGCGCCACGCCCCCGCCAGGGCCAACCGCAGCGCCGCGGCGGGGGGCGGGGCCGGCGCCGGGCTCCTCCTCCTGCGGGACCAGCCCCGCTGCCAGTCACGGACACACAGGCCCCTAGCCCCGCCCACAGGCCCCTAGCCCCGCCCACAGGCCAGTAGCCACACCCCTAAACCTGTAGCCCCTCCCACAGTTCCATGGGCCCACCCCAGGCCTGTAGCCCCGCCCCCAGGCCCGTAGCCCCGCCCCCGGCCCACAGCCCCGCCCACAGGCCCACAGCCCCTCCCACATGCCAGTAGCCCCACCCCCAGCCCTGTAGCCCCTCCCACCGGTCTGTAGCCCCACCCCCAGCTCCACAGCCCCTCCCCCAGGCCAGTAGCCACACCCCTAAACCTGTAGCCCCCCCGTTTCATAGCCCCGCCCCAGGCCTGTAGCCACGCCCACACTCCCATAGCCCCGCCCCCAGGACACTAGCCACACCCAACATGCCACAGCCCCGCCCCCAGGCCAGTAGCCACGCCCCCCATACCTGTAGCCCCTCCCACAGTTCCATGGGCCCACCCCAGGCCTGTAGCCCCGCCCCCAGCCCCGTAGCCCCGCCCACCGCCCCGCCCCCGTGCCTGTAGCCACGCCCACCGCCCCATAGCCCCGCCCCGGTACCTTGGCCACGCCCACCGCCCCACAGCCCCGCCCCTCAGCCCCGTAGCCACGCCCCCGCCGCGCGCCGCTCACCGGATGCCTTTTCCCGCCATGGTGCGCGCGGCCGTTCCGTCACTTCCGGGATGGGCGGGCGGGAAGGGGAAGGCGGGAAGGAAAGGGCGGGAAGGGGGGGGGCAGGGGGCGACCCCGGCGGCGGCGGGTGCGCGGCGGCGGCTCCGCGTGTCCGTCGCGCCGGAAGTGACGTCGGCGCGGCGGCGGCGGCGCTGGAACCGCGCGGTCCCGCCCCCCCGCCCTCCCCATTGGCCGCCGCCGCCGCGACCAATCGCCGCGCGCTCTCGGCGCCCCGTTTTGGCGTCACTTCCGCTCCCCTCCCTCCGCAGCCTCCCCCCGCGCGGCGCCGATCCCGCTCGCTGACGTCACGGGGCCGCGGCTTCGTCACGGGCGTTTATTGATGACGCGGTAAGAGGGGGCGGGGAGGGGCGGGGTGACGGGGGAGGGGCCGCCCAGTGCTCCCAGTGACCCCCCAGTGCTCCCAGTGCCCCCCCAGGGCCTCCCAGTGACCCTCCGGGGCCTCCCAGTGACCCCCCGGACCCCCCCAGTGCTCCCAGTGCCCCCCCGGGGCCTCCCAGTGCTCCCAGTGACCCCCCCGGGGCCTACCAGTGCTCCCCCAGGTGCCTCCCAGTGTTCCCAGTACAGCCCCAATGCACTTCCAGTGCTCCCAGAGCCCCCCCAGATGCCTCCCAGTGCTCCCAGTACAGCCCCAACCCACTCCCAGTGCTCCCAGTACACACCAAAATATGTTCCAGTGCTCCAAATACCCCCAAACCCGCTCCCAGTGCCCCCAGTACACACCGAAACGTGTTTCAGTGCTCCCAGTCACCCTCCCAGTGCTCCCAGTACAGCCCCAACCCACTCCCAGTGCTCCCAGTACACACCAAAATATGTTCCAGTGCTCCCAGTACCCCCAAACCCGCTCCCAGTGCCCCCCCGGGGCCCCCCAGTGCACCCAGTGCCCCCCAGGTGCCTCCCAGTGTTCCCAGTACAGCCCCAACCCACTCCCAGTGCTCCCAGTACACACCAAAATATGTTCCAGTGCTCCCAGTACCCCCAAACCCGCTCCCAGTGCTCCCAGTATACACCGAAACGTGTTCCAGTGCTCCCAGTCACCCTCCCAGTCACCCTCCCAGTGCCCCCCAGGGCCTCCCAGTGCTCCCAGTACAGCCCCAACCCACTTCCAGTACACATCAAAACAAGTTCCAGTGCTCCCAGTGCCCCCAAACCTGCTCCCAGTGCTACCAGTCCCCCCCCCAGCGCCCCCAGTCCCCTCTCCACACCCTCCCAGCGCCCCCAGTGCCCCTCCCAGCTCCCCGCCGTCACCCCCCGGTGCTCCCGGCGGGGGGGGCCGCGCGTCGCCGGCCGCGGCGCGGTCGCCGGGGGGGGCTCCCGTCCCTCCCAGCGCTCCCAGTGCTCCCAGTAGCGGCGGGGGCCACGTCGAGCTCGAGGGTGCCGTGCAGGGGCCCCAGGCGGGGGCTCTCCAGGGCGGCCACCAGGCGCCGGCGGCCCGGGCGCAGCGGGACCACGGCCTGGCGCAGCCGCACCGTCTGCCCCGCCCGCACCGACCTGGGGGGCACGGGGGGGTCACGGGGGTCACGGGGGGTCACGGGGGGACCCCCAAAACCACCCACCCCCCCCAGACCCCTCGGTCCCCTCCAGGGGACTTTGGGTCCCACCTGGGTTCCTCACAGGTTCCTGGGTCCCCCCTTTGACCCCCAGGGTCCCCCCTTGACCCCTGGGGTTGCCCTCTGACCTTTGGGGTCACCCCCTGACCCCCGGGCCACCCCCTGACCCCTGGGGTCACCCCTGACCCCCAGGTCACCCCCAGACCCCTCAGTCCCCTCCAGGGGACTTTGGGTCCCACCTGGGTTCCTCACAGGTTCCTGGGTCCCCCCTTTGACCCCCAGGGTCCCCCCTTGACCCCTGGGGTTGCCCTCTGACCTTTGGGGTCACCCCCTGACCCCCGGGCCACCCCCTGACCCCTGGGGTCACCCCTGACCCCCAGGTCACCCCCAGACCCCTCAGTCCCCTCCAGGGGACTTTGGGTCCCACCTGGGTTCCTCACAGGTTCCTGGGTCCCCCCCTGACCCCTGGGGTTGCCCTCTGACCTTTGGGGTCACCCCATGACCCCTGAGTCACCCCCTGACCCCTGGGGTCCCCCCCTGACCCCCAGGTCACCCCCTGACCCCTTGGTCACCCCCAAACCCCTTTGTCCCCTCTAAGGGACTTTGGATCCTACCTGGGTTCCTCACAGGTTCCTGGGTCACCCTTGGCCCCTGGGGTCCCCCCCTGACCTTTGGGGTCACCCCCTGACCCCCAGGGTCACCCCTTGACCCCCAGGCCACCCCCTGACCCCCAGGTCACCCCCAGACCCCTCGGTCCCCTCCATGGGACTCCGGGTCCCACCTGGGTTCCTTCACAGGTTCCTGGGTCCCCCCTTGACCCCTGGGTCCCCCCCCGACCTTTGGGGTCCCCCCCTGACCCCCAGGGTCACCCCCTGACCCCCAGGTCACCCCCTTGACCCCCAGGGTCACCCCCCGACCCCCAGGGTCACCCCCTTGACCCCCAGGATCACCCCCTTGACCCCCAGGGTCACCCCCCGACCCCCAGGGTCACCCCCCGACCCCCCGCTCACCCCATCTGGTAGGGCTTGGGGCAGGAGATGCCGGCGCCCTCCATGCGCAGGGTGGCCCCGCTCAGGGTGTCAGGCAGAGGGTTCTGGAAGACCACCTGGACGGGGGTCTCCTGCCCCACCACGGCCGGGGCCAGCAGCTGCCAGGGGAGGGGACACGGGTGTCCGGGGGGGGCCCCAGGGTCCAGGGGGCACCCCAAGGTCCAGGGGGGACCCCAGGGTCCAGGTCTCCCCCATCCCACCCCACCCAGCAGCTGGGACCACGATGGTGGAGACCCAACACCCATCATGGAGGACCCCCATGTCCTGGAGAAGGTCACGGGCACCCAGGGGGGGTCCCCGGTGTCCTGGGAGGTCCCCGGTCCCCCGGGGGGTCCCTCACCGTCAGGGTGAGCTCAGGCGTGTGCAGCCGGACCCGCAGCTCCTTGGCCACCACTTGCCCCGTCTCCTCCACGGTCCCGGCCGCCGTCAGCTTCAGGGCGTCCTGGTCCCCGACGTGGGGCCCGTACTCGGCGTAGGCCACCGTCATGGTCACCGTCTCCTCTGGGGACGGGGGGGGGGGGACATGGGTGACGTCAGCGGGCACCCACCCACCCCGTGAAGGCCTTGGCCAACCCCGAGGTCAACGGTTCCCTCGGGGACGAGAGGACCGAGGGCCTGGGGGTGTCACCGAGGGTCCGGGGGTGTCACCGAGGGTCCAGGGGTGTCACTGAGGGGTCGGGGGGTGTCACCGAGTGTCACCAGGGGTGTCACCGAGGGGTCCCGGGGGTGTCACCCGGGGGTCTGGGGGTGTCACCGAGGGGCCTGGGGGCGTCACCGAGGGGTCCCGGGGGTGTCACCCGGGGGTCTGGGGGTGTCACCGAGGGGCCTGGGGGCGTCACCCGGGGGTCTGGGGGTGTCACCGAGGGCCTGGGGGTGTCACCCAGGGGTCTGGGGGTGTCACCAAGGGTCGGGGGGTGTCACCGAGGGGTTGGGGGTGTCTCCGAGGGGCCTGGGGGTGTCACCGAGTGTCACCAGGGGTGTCACCGAGGGGTCCCGGGGGTGTCACCCGGGGGTCTGGGGGTGTCACCCAGGGGCCTGGGGGTGTCACCGAGGGGTCTGGGGGTGTCACTGAGGGTCAGGGGGTGTCACCGAGGGGTCCCGGGGTCTCACCCTGCCCCGGGGGCACGGCGCGCCGGTGCTGCTCCTGCCGGAAGGGGGCGCCCGAGACCCCGGTGTAGCGGACGGCGGCCAGGGCCAGGCGCAGGCGGAGGGTCCGGGGCTCCACGCCCTCGTTCCGGGCCACCGCCCGCAGCTCCAGCTCCGCCCCCGCCACCGCCGGCCCCGCCCCCACCGTCACCGTCACCTCCCCCGAGGACGGGGCGCCCCGGTTGCGGGGGCGGGAGCCGTGGGAGGTGGCGGTGGAGACGGCGCGGCGCTCCTCCTCCGAGCCTGGGGGGGGCGGAGGTCAAGGGTCAGAGGGCACCGGGGGGTCAAAGGGCGTGGGTTGAATGTGGGGTCAAGGGTCATGGGGCAGAGGGGTCAGCAGTCATGGGCTGGGTTGGGTCATGGGTTGGGTTGGGTCTTGGGTCTTGGGTCAATGGGGTGTTGAGGTCAAGGGGTGTTGCGTTCAGGGGTCAAAGGGCAGAGGTTATGGGGTCAGGGGTCAAGGGTCGAGGTTTTGGGTCAACAGGTCAAGGGTTTTGGGGTCACAGGGTCAAGGGGTCAATACTGGGGTTGAGGGTGATGAGGTCAAGGGCTGTTGGGTCACGGTCATGGGTCTTAGGTCAACGGGTCAAGGGGTGTTGGGTTCAGGGGTCAAAGGGCAGAGGTTATGGGGTCAGGGGTCAAGGGTCGGGGTCTGAGGTCAACAGGTCAAGGGTTTTGGGGGTCAAGGGGTCAATGCTGGGGGTTGGGGGGCATGAGGACAAGGGCTGTTGGGTGATGGTCATGGGTCTTAGGTCAAGGGGTCGAGGTTACGGGGTCTTGAGGTCAAGGGGTGAGGGGTCGTAGGTCGGGGGGTCAAAGGGCAGAGGTTATGGGGTCAAGGGTCGGGATCTGGGGTCAACGAGTCAAGGGTGTGAGTCAAGGGGTCAAGGTTGATGGCCAACAGGTCAAGGGTTGTGGCCAAGGGGTCAAGGGGGGCTCAGGGGTCCAGGGCGGTTGGGTGGGGGGGGTCAAGGGTCACGGGGTCGGGGGGCGTGGCCTGACCCTCGGGGTGCTTGTACTGGTGCGTGATGTCGACGCGGGCGCCGGAGCCCGCCCCCAGGGTGCTGATGCGGTGCCCGATGGCGCCCTCCTCCACGTGCACCACGGCGAAGGCGCCGCTGGGCTGGCGCTGCCAGTACACCTTGTCGCTGTTCACCTGGGACACGCCCCCTCATTAGCATGGGACACGCCCCTCATTAGCATAGGCCGCCCCCCATTGGCGGGGGAGGGAGAAGCCCCACCCCTTACCTCGGCGAAGACGAAGGGGGTGTCGTACTTGAGGAAGACCTCGCCGTTCTTCACCGCCGTCACCGAGCACGGCCCGCAGCAGAACAGCCCTGGGGGGGGCGGCACCAGTATAGACCAGTATAAACCAGTACAGACCAGTATAAACCAGTATGGACCAGTATAGACCAATACGGACCAGTATGGACCAGTACGGGCCAATATGGGCTGTTACAAGCCACCGAGCCCCTGTGGTGGCTCTTCCCTCTCCCACTGTCCACAAACCACCCGCCGCCTCCGCTCCCCAGGCGTCCTCCCAGTGCCTCCCAGTATAGACCACTATAAACCAGTACCGCTGCTGGTCTCCTGGGGGGTGGCGTCGACGACCTGCCACCCGTCGTAGCCGTCGGGGAGGTCGGGGCGCTTCATCCAGCAGTCGTTCCACACGTGGAAGTTCCTGCGCGGCCCAGTGTAAACCAGTATGGACCAGTATAAACCGGTACATACCAGTACAAACCAGTATGCGCTGGTGGAATGGCCGAGGATGAGCCCCCACCCCCCCCAGCCCCTCCATCAGCTGTTCTGGCCCCCAAACCACCTCCCAGCACCCCCTTTCCCAGCAGGACTCCCGCCCCACACCAGTATAGACCAGTATAGACCAGTATAGACCAGTATAGACCAGTATAGACCAGTACCAGACGGAGTCGGTGTTGAGGCGCTCCAGAGGCTTCATGTTCTCGTCGAAGTAGATGTCAGTGGTGAGGGAGACGTCGGTGTCGTGGGCCGAGTTGTAGTTGGTGACGGTGCGGGTGGGCAGGCCCAGGCACCGCAGCACTGGGGGCACCAGTACAAACCAGTAAAGACCAGTACAACCCAGTATAGACCAGTACAAGCCAGTATAGACCAGTATAAACCAGTAGAACGGTGTGGTATCACCCCAGGGTTGACTTGTCTCTCTGTGAGAGGCTCCCAGCACCTCCCAGTGCACCCCGGACCACTCCCAGTACAAACCAGTATAAACCGTTATGGACCAGTATAGACCAGTATAAGCCAATATAGACTAGCACGAACCAGTATAGACCAGTACAAGCCAGTATAGACCAGTACAAGCCAGTATAGACCAGTATAAACCAGTAGAACGGTGTGGTATCACCCCAGGGTTGACTTGTCTCCCTGTGAGAGGCTCCCAGTGCCTCCCAGCGCACCCCGGACCCCCTCCCAGTATAAACCAGTATGCACCAGTAGGGCACCGGTATAAACCCGTCACCTCACGCCCCGTTTCTCTCCCTTCCAGCGACTCCACCCGCTCACCGGAGGCGCGCCCGGACCCCGCGCCGCGCCCCGCCCGGCCCGCACCAGTACAAACCAGTAAGGGGGGCACGCACCGGTGGTCATGACGCCGGCGAAGACCCAGCACTGGCCGTAGCGCACGGGGACGCCGCCGCCGTGGAAGGCGCGCAGGATCTCCACCGAGCCGGCCCACGCCGACGGGTTCGTGCCCTGCCCGTACTCCCCCGTCCAGTTGCCCACCAGCACCCCGTTGTCGTCCAGAGAGTTCACCTGGGGGGGCCCAGCACGGGGTGGGGGGTGAGCGCTGGGGACCCCCCCCACGGGAACCCCCAGAAGGCTCCGGAAGGCAACGACACCCCCAATGTCACCAGAACCCAACAGAACCCCCAAAAACCCCCAAAACCCAACAGAACCCATAAAAAGTCATCAGAACCTCCCAAAATCCCAAACAAAAAAAACCCCAACAAAAAAACCCGAAAACCAACAAAACCCCCCCAAAAAAACCAATAAAACACCCGAAAAGTCATCAGACTCCCCCCCTAGAAACCAACAAACCCCACAAAATTTCACCAGAACCCCCCAAAACCCAACAAAAACCCAACAAAACCCAACAAAATACCCCCAAAATCAACAAAAAAAACCCCAAAACCCCAATAAAACACCCCAAAAATGCAACAAGACCAAATAAAAACCCCCAAAACCCAACAAAAACACAACAAACCCCAACAAAACTCCCCAAAACCCAACAAAAACCAACCAAAACCCCAATAAAACACCCCAAATGCCACCAAAACCCAACAGAACCCAACAAAAACCCAACAAAACCCCAACAAAACACCCCAAAAAGTTATCAGAACCCCCCAAAACCCCCCAAACACCAACAAAACACCCCAAAAATCAACAAAAAAAAAAAAACCCCAATAAGAACCCAACAAACCCCAACAAATGTCATCAGACCCCCCAAAAAAACCATCAAAACCCCCAAAATATCACCAGAACCCCAAAAAACCCCCAAACTCCCCCCAAAACACCCCAAAACCACCCCAAAAACCAACAAACCCCATAAAACCCCCAAAAAACAACAAAAACCCAACAAACCCCAACAAAAGTCTTCAGAACCCCCAAAAACATCATCAGAATCCCCCAAAACCCCAAAGAGTCCCCCAGAACCCAACAAACCCCCCAAGAACCAACAAAATCCCCCCAGAAACCCAATAAAACACCCCAAAAACCCCACATCGCCCCCCCCCCCCCCCGTTCACCCCAGCCCACCATGGCGGACACGACGCGCGACACCATGACGGGGTCCCCGCGGGCGCAGTGGGGCATCCCCCGGCGGTCCAGGATGTACAGGCAGGCCTCCAGCACCCCTGGGTCGAACTGGGGGCGCCCCCGGGTCAGGGGGGGGCCCAAAAACCCCACGACCCCTCCCGGATCAAAAAAGGCGGTTTCAAGGCCCCCCCACGATGTTATGGTGGTGGTTTTGAGCCCCCCCTTGGTGGTTTTGAGACCCCTTTGTTGGTTTCAGTGCCCTCCTTGGTGGTTTTGGGGACCACCTCAGTGGTTTTGAGACCCCTCTTTGGTGGTTTCGGGGACCCCCTTTGGTGGTTTCAAGCCCCCCCTTGGTGGTTTCAGGGCCCCCCTCGGTGGTTTCGAGCCCCCCCTCGGTGGTTTTGAGACCCCTTTGGTGGTTTCAGGGACCCACTTAGTGGTTTTGAGTCCCCCCTTGGTGGTTTCAGGGACCCCTTTGGTGGTTTCGAGCCCCCCCTCGGTGTTTTTGAGCCCCCCCTCGGCGGTTTCGGGGCCCCCCCGGTCTCGGTACCTGCCCGTAGTTCCAGGAGCGCTCGGCGATCTGGTCCTCGGTGCCGTAGAAGATGCGCCCGGTCTCGTTCAGCACGTACTCGTTAAGGTCGCTCGTTTTCTCCATGTACACGTGGTCGTCTGCAGGGGAGGGGGGGGTGAGTGCCCCCCGACATCACGAGGGGGGTCCCCAAATGCCCCCCCGGAGCCCCCCCACTGCCAAATCGGGATTGGGGCACCCCGAAACTGCCAAATCACACATGGGGGAACCTTGAAACTGCCAAATTGAGATTGGAGAGCCCTGAAACTGAAAAATCTCACTCCAGGGAGCCCCAGAACTGCCCAATCTCACTCTGGGGAGCCCTGAAACTGACAAATCTCCACCCAGGGAGCCTTGAAACTGCCAATTCTCCCCCCGGGGAGCCCTGAAACTGACAAATGTCACCCCGGGGAGCCCTGAAACTGCCAAATCTCACCCCAGGGAGCCTCAGAATTGCTTATTCTCACCCTGGGGAGCCCTGAAACTGCCACATCTCCCCCCGGGCTGACTCACCGGGGCACCAGGGGTTGAAGAGGAGGAAGAAGTCGTTGGCGTCGTCGAAGGGGGCCGCGTACTCCCCCGCCCCCGTGCGGGTCTTGACGCTGAGGCGGTAGCGGCCAATGGGAGCGTCGGGCGGGGCCGCGAGGCTGAGGTTGAGGGCGGGGCCTCCGGGACGCTCCGCCCCTTCCTCTTCCTTCTCCTCCTCCGCCGTCCAACCGGTGGCCGAGGTCTCGCCCAACGGGATGAGGACGTGGGTGCCCTTCGCCACCTGGGGGTTGGTCCCTGTGGGGGTGACATCATCCCCCCCCGGCGTGACGTCATCACTCGGGACGCCCAGGTCGGCACGTCCCGGGTGACGTCATCGCGCCCTGGGTGACGTCACCACCCGGTTGCCCCACCCCACGCACCGAGGACGAGCTCCACGCAGAGGCTGTCGCCGTCCGGGTCGAAGGGGCGGGGCAGGAGGACGCGCAGGTCGAAGGGCTGCCCCCGGCGCACCACCAGGCGGGGGCAGGCGAACTCGGAGGTGTGGTGGGCGACCCGATTGGCCGCCGAGCCCACCACCAGCCCCCGGGGGGCCAATTGGCCTGCGGGGGGGCGGGGAGAGCGCGGGCGGTGAAAACCCCGCGCGAATCGCACCCCCGGAACCCCCAAAACGGCCCTAAAAGCTCCTCAGGGGGGGCCTTGAAACCGTCATTTACACCCATAAGCCTGGAAATGGCCCAAAAGGGGCAGGTTTGGCCCCAAAATGGGAACAGGGGGATACAGCGGACGGGGGGATGCTAAGAGGGGGGACCCCGAGACCCCTAGATACCCTTTGGGGGGGCATGAAACCCTTGAGAACAGCTCAGGGAGGGGCCTTGAAACTGACTTTTCTGCCCAAGAAAGCCTGGAGATGGCCCCAAAATTGCGCTTTTTGCCCCAAAATGGAGACAGGGGGACAGAGGGGAGGGGGGCAAAGGGGAACACCTCTCCCCCCCAAATCTGGCTGGGGGCAGCCCCGAAACTGCCCTTTTGCCACCCTGGAGACCCCAAACTGCCCTTTCCCTCCCCGGGGAGCCCTGAAACTGCCCTTTCCCTCCCTGAGGAGCCCCGAAACCGCCCTTTCACTCACTGGGGAGACTCGAAACCGCCCTTTCACTCACTGAGGAGCCCCGAAACCGCCCTTTCCCTCCCTGGGGAGCCCTGAAACCGCCCTTTCCCTCCCTGGCGAGACCCGAAACCGCCCTTTCCCTCTCTGGGTAGCCCCGAAACCGCCCTTTCCCTCCCTGGGGAGCCCTGAAACCACCCTTTCCCTCCCTGGGGAGCCCAGAAACTGCCCTTTTTCTCCCTGGGGAGACCCGAAACCGCCCTTTCCCTCCCTGGGGAGCCCCGAAACCGCCCTTTCCCCCTCTGGGGAGCCCTGAAACTGCCCTTTCCCCCCCGTGAAGCCCTGAAACTACCCTTTCCCCCCGAGGAAGCCCCGAAACTACCCTTTCCCTCCCTGAGTAGCCCCAAAACTGCCCTTTTCCTCCCTGGGGAGCCCCGAAACCGCCCTTTTCCTCCCTGGGGAGCCCCGAAACCGCCACTGACCGGGCCGCGGGGGCTGTGGGGGGCGGCGCCCAGGCACCTCGCCGGGGGGGGGCTCCCAGTCCTCGGTGCCCCGGCGGCAGCAGCCGCAGCAGCCGCAGCAGCCGCCCAGGCGGCGCCAGAAGCCCCGGCGGGGGCGGGGGGCGGGGGCCGAGGGCGCCCCCTGCAGGCGGAAGCTGGCGGCCGCCCAGCGGCCCGGGTCCAGGCGGGGGTCGGCGTCCGGCATCGCCTGCGGGGCACCAGTGAGACCAGTTTGGACCAGTACAGGCCACCACAGGCCAGTAAGAGCTTCTGGAACAGCCAGTTAATGCCTCCAAACCCTTCCCAGTAGGACCAGTAACACCAATATGGACCAGTAGAAGACCAGCATGGACCACTATGGTTTGTTAAAGACCAGTATGGACCAGTAGAAGACCAGTATGGACCAGTAGAAGACCAGTATGGACCCGCAAAGACCAGCGTGGCCCCGTAGGAACCACCACGAACGGTAAGACCTCCCAGAATGGCCTGTTAGAGCCTCCAGACTCTTCCCAGTATGACCAGTAAGACCAGTATAGTTCCTTAAAGACCAATATAGACCGGTATAGACCAGTAAAGACACAGACAGAGCAGTATAAGCCAGTATAAACCAGTAAGAACCAGAATGGACCAGCACACACCAGTAAGAGCTTCTAGAATAGCCCTCGGGGCCTTCCCAGTATGGCCTGTGTCCCCCAGTCCCTCCCAGCATTGCCCATTAACCCTTCCCAGGCTCCCAGTATGGCCCAGTAACCCCTCCCAGGCTCCCAGTATGGCCCAGTAACCCTTCCCAGGCTCCCAGTATTGCCCAGTAACCCCTCCCAGGCTCCCGGTATGGCCCAGTTGCCCCCCCACTCCTTCCCAGTACGGCCCCATAACCTCTCCCAGGCTCCCAGTACAGCCCGGTGACCTCCCAGTCCCCCTTCCCAGTACAGCCCAGGAGCCCTCCCGGGCTCCCAGTATGGCCCAGTTCCCTCCCAGTCCTCCCCAGTGCCCCGCCCGCGCCTGGCGCCAGCGCGACCCGGCGCCTGGGCCTGCCCAAGCAGCTCCCCCCGCACCGCCTCCTCCCCGCTGCCAGCCCGACCAGTTCCCCCAGTCTGCCCAGTTCCCCCCTCCTCTGCTCCCGCTGCTCCCGGGAGCCCCTCCAAGTGCTCCCACTGACCCCCCAGTACTCCCAGTAAGCCCAGTTACCCCCTCCCAGTACTCTCGGTAACCACAGTGCTCCCACTTAGCCCCTCCCAGTGCTTCCAGTAACCCCAGTTACACCCTCCCAGTAACCCCGGTACTTCCAGTTACCCTGCTAGTGCTTCCAGCAGCCCCAGTAACCCCCTCCCAGTGCTCCCAGTCTGCCCAGTGCCTCCGTTTTCCCAGTTTACCCCCCCACCCAAGCCCAGTTTGACCAGTATCCCCCTCCCAGTCCTCCCATTCTTCCCAGTACCCCCCAGTCCTCCCAGTAACTCCCTCTGGGTCCTCCCAGACCTTTCAGTAACTATTAACCCCTCCCAGTGCTCCCAGTGTACCCAGTAACCCCTTCCCAGTGCTCCCAGTAGCTCCAATTATACCCTCCCAGGGCTCCCAGCAACTCCCCAGTCCTCCCAGTAGCCCCCTCTGGGTCCTCCCAGTCTTCCCAGTAACCCTACTAACCCTTCCCAGTGCTCCCAGTTTGCCCAGTAACCCTCTCCCAGTGCTCCCAGTAAACCCAGTTCCCCCCTCCCCGGGCTCCCACTCCTCCCAGTTTGCCCAGTGACCCCTTCCAGCCATCCCAGTGCCCCCCCATCCCCTCTCCCAGTCACCCCAGTACCTCCCAGTGGCTCCCAGCACTCCCAGTGCCCCTATGCTCGCCGGTGCCGGTAAATCGGAGGGGGAAGGGGCGGGGCTTACGCAGACCACGCCCCCTTATTGCCCCACATCTGGGGGGGGCTCCCTCTGCCCCGCCCGGGATCACTATGTGGCGGGAGGGGCCCTATGGGGTGGGCAATGGCTCACTATGTGGCAGGGGGGCCCTATGGGGTGGGCAATGGCTCACTATGTGGCAGGGGGGCCCTATGGGGTGGGTAATGGCTCACTATGTGGCAGGGGGGCCATGGCTCACTATGTGGCAGGGGGCGGCCATATGGGGCGGGCAATGACTCACTATGTGGCAGGGGTGTCTATGGGGTGGGCAATGGCTCACTATGTGGCGGGGGGGCCCTATGGGGTGGGCAATGGCTCACTATGTGGCAGGGGGGAAATGGCTCACTATGTGGCAGGGGGCGGCCATATGGGGTGGGCAATGGCTCACTATGTGGCAGGGGGTCTATGGGGTGGGTAATGGCTCACTATGTGGCGGGGGGCCCTATGGGGTGGGCAATGGCTCACTATGTGGCAGGGGGGCCCTATGGGGTGGGCAATGGCTCACTATGTGGTGGGGGGGCCCCTATGGGGTGGGCAATGGCTCACTATGTGGCGGGGGGCCACGGCACACTATTTGGCACAGGGACTCTATGGGGTGGGCAATGGCTCACTATTTGGCAGGGGGGCCCTATGGGGCAGGGACTCGGGGTCACCGTCCGGTGAACTATGGGGCGGGGCCGGCTGCTCACTATTTAGCAAGGGGGCCTTATGGGGCGGGGCTTCCCCCCAGGGCAGGGCAATGGCTCACTATTTGGCAGGGCCCGGGTGGGGCCGGGGTGACGCAGCCGCCCCCGGGGGGGGAGGGGAGGGGCGGACGAACAGGTCCGGGGATGGCGCAAGCGGGCGGCGGTTTGGGGTGACGCAACTGGGGGAACTGGGAGGGGCTGGAGTGGACTGGGAAGGACTGGGGGGGAATTGGGAGGGGCTGGAGTGGACTGGGAAGGACTGGGGGGGAACTGGGAGGGGCTGGAGTGGACTGGGAAGGACTGGGGGGGGATTGGGAGGGGCTGGGGGGAACTGGGAGAGCCGGACGCCTGAGTCCCTGGGGGGGCTGGAGCCTTCTCGGCCCCCTGAGACCCCCCCCCCGAGGCCCACCCCAACTTATAAGCCCCGCCCCCACTCATAACCACGCCCCCATTCAGGCCCCGCCCACATGACATCACTTTATTAGCGCTACCCCTTTAAGAGGCGGGGCCAAGCCATAGAGGGGTGTTGACAGCAGCAGGGGGTTGTGGGCGGAGCTCCAGGCGCTGGCCAATCAGGCGAGGGCAACGGCGGTGCGGGGGAGGAGCTGGGCCAGGTGGGCGGCGGCCTCGGGGGCGGCGGCCAAGGGCGTCTCGGCCAATCGCAGATGAGCCAGGCGGGGGCAGGCGGCCAATGGGGCCAGGGCGGAGGCGTGGCTGATGGCTGGAGGAGGCGGGGCCAGGGAGGACACGCCCACCTTAGTGACCCACCTCACAAAGCTCCTCCCACCCCCTTAAGCCCCTCCCACCCACAGCCCCACCCCCTCCCACCTCCTTAAGCCCCTCCCACCCTTTTAGCCCCTCCCACTCCACACCCCCTAAGCCCCGCCCATCACCCCAAGCCCCGCCCCCGCAAGCCCCGCCCCCGCCTACGGTTGCCGTCCAGCCGCAGCTCCCGCAGGCGGGGGAGGGGCGGGAGCCCCCGCAGGGTCGTGACCTCGTTGTGGGACGCATCCAGCACCTGTGGGGGAGGGGCCGGTGACCCCGGGTGACCCCCCGTGACCTTTGACCCCCCCCCCCCGGGTCGGGGTCCCACCTGCAGGCGCTGCAGCCCCCCCAGGGCCGGGGGGAGCCCCCCCAGGCGGTTCCCGGCCACGTCCAGGTGGGTCACGAGCGCCGCGTGCTCCAGCAGGGGCAGTGACGTCAGCGCCTGGGGGCGGGGCCACAGGGGGCGGGGCTCCGTGCGGACACGCCCCCTCAGCGCCAGCCCCGCCCCTTTAGCCCCACCCCCTTCAAGCCTTTATCCCCTTAAGCCACGCCCCCCATGCCCCGCCCACCCTGCCCCAAGCCCCTCCCACTCTCCCCCGTGGCCACGCCCCCTCTCAAGCCACACCCCCTTTAAACCCCACCCCCACACCCCCTACACCCTCCCCCATTGAGCCCCTTCCTCACAAGCCCCGCCCCCTCAGGCCCCGCCCACCCAGGCCCCGCCCCCCCAGGCCCCGCCCCTTTACCTTCCCGGGTAGGCGGAGCCTCAGGGCCCCGCCCGGCCCCGCCTCCGCCCTCAGCACCCCCACGGCCGCCGCCGCCCGCGACGCCACGTCGGCCACGAAGCCGCGCCGCAGCGGGTCCGCCTCCTTGTGTGGGTGTGAGGGGGCGGGGTCAGGGCAGGCCACGCCCACTCGAAGCCACACCCCCCCCTCCCCTCGAAGCCCCGCCCACCTGGAGGTCCCGCAGGCAGCGCCGGGTCTCGTCCTCGTGGGCCAGGGGGTCCAGGGCCGAGAGCAGCAGCACCAGGGTCAGGAGGCAGCCTGGGACGGCCCCGGGGGTGAGGGGGGGTCTGGGGGGGGATCCCCCAGGCGTGGGGGGGGGTCCCATGGGGGTGGGGGGGTCCCTGGGGGGGGTCCCTGGGGGGGGTCTCACCGCGGCTGCGCGGCTCCAGCTCCAGCAGCTCCCGGCACGTCTCCGCCTGCGCCTGCAGCACCCCCGCCTCGGCCACGCCCACTTCCGGCCTGCGGGGGGCGGGGCTTGGCGTCGGGGGCGGGGCTTGGGGAATAGGCCCCTCCCAGGGGGCGGGGTCTGGTGCTGGGGGGCGTGGCTTAGCCCCAGAGCCACGGGGGGAGGGTCAGGGTGTCGGGGCGGGGCTTAACCAAAGGGGCGTGGCCTCGGTAGGGGTGGGCGGGGCTTGGTTTGGGGAGGGGCCTGCTGCCCAAAGGGGCGTGGCCAGCAGGGAGGTCTTAAAGGGGCAGCGCCTTGTGAGAGAGAACAGCCAATAGGGGTGAGGCTGTGAGGGGGCGGGGCTTAGGGGAAGGGGTGGGGCTTACCAGAAGAGCTCCCGTGCTCTGATTGGTTCCTGCCACCACGCCTCGTTCTCGTCTGGGGAAAAAGGGCGGGGCTTAGGGAAGGGTGGGGCTTAGGGGGGCGGGGCTTTAAGGGGTGTGGCTTAAAGGGGCGTGGCTCCGTACCTGGGAGGAGCGTCACCTCGCGGTGGGCGGGGTCAGGCTCCCACGTGACCCGGAAGTGGAGGCGGGGCCGGGAGGTGGGCGGGGCCAGCTCGGGGGGGAGGTCGCAGAGCTGCCGCGCTCGTTAAGGGAACCCCAACGTCCGGGGACCCCGGCCCCGCCCCCCCAAGCCCCGCCCCCCCAGGCCCCGCCCCCCCCGCGTGGTTGGATACCCAGGTGTGGGCGGGGCGGGGCCGCCCCTCCCCCGAGTGCCACGGCCCTCCCAGGGCGGAGCCGTTCAGGGTCGCCGTCAGCGCCGGGGCGGCGCCCCCCACCTGTGGGAACCGGGGGTCAGGGGGGTCTGGGGGGGGTCACAGGGGGTCACGGGGGTCAGAGGGGTCGGGGGGGTCATGGGGGGGGACCCGGGTGTCAAGGGGGGGGCGGAGGGGACAAGAGGGGTCACAGGGGTCTGGAGTTGTTCATAGAGGTTTGGGGGGGTCGCAGGGGTTTGGGGGGGGGTCATGGGGGGTCCCGGGGGGTCGCAGGGGTTTGGGGGGGGTCCCGGGGGGTCGCAGGGGTCAGGGGGGTCACGGGGGATCCCGGGGGTCCGGGCTCACCGCGACGGGGCGGGAGAAGGTCACGGCCAAGGTGGCGTCCTCACGGTTGACGTAGACACAGAGGATCCTTGGGGGGGGCGAGGCTGTTTGGGGGGGACACGCATGCGTTCGGGGGGGTCCCGGTGTTGGGGGGGGTCCCCCGGTATTGAGGGGGGGTCTCTGGGGTCCCCCGGTACTGGGGGGGTCCGGCGTACCCCGTGAGAGCAGGCAGCGCAGGTAGACCCAGGCGCTCTGGTCGTGGGGGTCGGTGAACACGGCGCTGTGCACCAGCTCCAGCTCTGGGGGGCGCAAGGGGGGGGTCCCCAATGTGGGGAGGGGGCCCAGTGTCCTGGGGGGGACCCCAGCCCGTGGCAGGACCCCGTCCCCCCAAGTGCCCCCAGCCCCAGGGGGGCGCTGATCTTGGAGCCCCCCCCGGGGGTGTTTTGGGTCTGGGGTCTCGCACTCACCGGCCCGCAGGCGGGGGGGGGGCAGCCCCCCGGGCCCCCCCCCGGGCCCCCCCCCCAGCAGCCGCCCCCGGTGGTGCCAGGCCGAGAAGTTGGAGAAGTCGCGGCTCAGCAGCTCCCCCGCGAAGGCCAGTTCGGCCTCGGGGTCCTCCTCGGCCGCCAGCGCGCGCCGGTGCTCCCAGGCGTGGACTGGGGGGGCCAGTATGGACCAGTACGGACCAGTGCGCGTGGGGCCCCCCCACAGCCCCTTAGCCCCACTGCAGCCGTTCCCAGTACGAACCAGTAACCCCCGTCACCCCAAAACCCACCCTCACTATGGTGTAAGACCACCCAGGTTCTCTATTTCCTACTCCCAGTATAAACCAGTAAGCCCAGCACCCCCAAAAGTCTCTCCCAGTAAGTCTCAGTGCTTCCCGGTTAACTTCCAGTGACAGTCAGTTCTTCCCAGTCAACTCCCAGTGCATCTCACTTCCTCCCAGTCCCGACCAGTGACCCCCAGAGCCTCACTAAACCCCTCCCAGTGTCCCCCAGACCCCTCCCAGTGCCCCCCAGCCCCTCCCAGTTACTCCCAGTGCCTCCCAGTCCATCCTAATACCTCCCTAGGGCCTCCCAGTTAACACCCAGTTACAGCCAGCTCTTCACAGTCAACTCCCAGTGCCCCCCAGACCCCTCCCAGTGCCCCCCAGCCCCCTCCCAGTCTCTCCCAGTGCCCCCCAGCCCCCTCCAAGCCTCTCCCAGTCCCTCCCAGTGCCCCCCCCAGTGCCACCCAGCCCCCTCCCAGTCCCTCCCGGTGCCCCCCAGTCCCTCCCAGCCCCCTCCCAGTGCCCCCCATTCCCCTCCCAGTCCCCCCCAGTCCCCCCTGGCCCCACTCACAGTTGCGGGGGTCGGCCGCCAGCAGGCGCTGGCACAGGGCGCGCTCGTCGGCGGCGGGGGGGGGGCGCGGGGGCGCGGCGCAGCACCCAGCCCCGGTGGTGCCAGGCCCCGTAGGACTTGGGGTTCACCCCCAGGCACCCCCCCACGAAGGCCAGCTCCCCCGGCACCCTGCGCCCAGCGCGGACCAGTAAGGACCAGTAAGGACCGGTGCCTCCAGACCCCATCCCAGTAACATCCTAGTGGCCCCCAGGGCCTACAAATCCCCTCCCAGTGCCCCCTGGTACCCACAGATCCCATCCCAGTAATCTCCCAGTACCCACAGATCCCATCCCAGTGCCCCCCAGTGCCCCCAGATCCCCTCCCAGTACCTCCCAGTCCCTCCCAGTGCCCCCAGATCCCCTCCCAGTAACCCCCAGTGACCCCAGTGCCTACAAATCCCCTCCCAGTAACCCCCAGTGCCCCCAGATCCCCTCCCAGTAACCTCCCAGTTACCCCAGTGCCCACAGATCCCCTTCCAGTAACCTCCCAGTGCCCCCAGATCCCCTCCCAGTAACATCCCAGTGCCCCCCAGTGCCAACAGATCCCCTCCCAGTAACATCCCAGTGCCCCCCAGTCCCTACAAATCCCCTCCCAGTGTCCCCCAGTGCCCCCAAATTCCCTCCCAGTAACATCCCAGTGACCCCAGTGCCCCTCGATCCCCTCCCACTCCCCCCCAGTGCCCTCCCAGTCCCCCCCAGTCCGCACCAGTCGGCGGGGTCGGGGGGCAGGGCGCGGCGGCGCAGGTTCCAGCACGTCCCCACGTCGGGGTTGGCCGCCAGGACGGCGCCCGTCAGCGCCAGCGCCTCCGCGTCCAGCTCGCCCCGCGCCTCCTGGGGTCAGGGGTCAGAGGTCAGGGGTCACCGCCGGGGCACGGGGTCACCCCAGGGCATGGGGTCACCTCAGGGCATGGGGTCACCTCAGGGCACGGGGTCACTGTCGGGGCACCAACACCCGCAGGGGCGGGACTAAGGGGTCACGTGTCTTGCCCAGGGTTGGGGTCAGAGGTCACGGGGTCAGAGGTCACCTTCTCCAGCAGGGCGGCCATGGCGGAGCGGTAGAGGCGGAGCTTCTCCTCCCGCTGGCGGCGGCGGGCGGCGTCCGGGGGGCGGACCTTCAGGCGGCCGTGCTGCAAGGCATTGTGGGAAGCACTGTGTGTGGGGAGCACTGGGAGGGACTGGGGGGAACTGGGGGGTGACTGGGAGGTGACTGGGATGCACTGGGAGGCACTGGCAGGTGACTAGGAGGCACTGTGGGTCACTGGGAGAGCATTGGGAGGGACTGGGGGGCACTGGGAGGGGTTTAGGGTGGCACTGGGAGGTACTGGTGGGGACTGGGAGGAACTGGGATGCACTGGGAGTTGACTGAGAAGGACTGGCTGTCACTGGATGTTAACTGGGAGGCACTGCTGGGTGACTGCGAGGCACTGGGGGGCTCGGGGGGGGGTACTGGGGGGCACTGGGAGAGCACTGGGATGCACTGGCAAGTGACTGGGAGGCACTGGGGGTCACTGGGAGGAACTGGGGGCCACTGGGAGGGGTTTAGTGGGGCACTGGGAGGTACTGGTGGGGACTGACAGTAACTGAGAAGAACTGGCTGTCACTGGATGTTAACTGGGAGGCGCTGCTGGGTGAATGGGGGCTCTCGGGGGGTACTGGGCGTCACTGGGATGCACTGGGGGTCACTGGGAGGGACTGGGGTGCACTGGATCTTAACTGGGAGGCACTGCTGGGTGACTGGGAGGCACTGGGGGGCTCTGGGGTGGTACTGAGGGTCACTGGGTGGCACTGACGGGCTCTGGGGGAGTACTGGGGGGCACTGGGGGGCACTGGGGGGGTAGTGGGGGGCACTGGGACTGCCCCAGTGCATCATGGGGCAGTGGAGGGGTCCATCCCGGGGCTGGGGGGGGGGCGGGGCGCTCCCTCACCATGGCAACGGCGCGGGGCGGGTCCGGCACCTGCGGGAGAGAGCGAGAGTCAGGGACCCCCGTGATGGGGGGGGGTCCCCGGGGTGGGGGGCGGTCCCAGGGGCGCGGGGGGACCCCGGTATTGGGGGTAACCCGCCCCCCCCCCCCGTTAGGGCCCGGCGGGGACGAACCGGAGCCGGAGGCCTCAGGCGGGTTCCGGCGGCGGCGCAAAGGCTGATGGGATAGAGGGGCAGTGGCCGGGAGAGGGTCGGTACCGAGATGCATTCTGGGATACACCGGGGCACCCGCTGGGCGCCATTGTCCTATAGAGACCGGAAGTGGGGCGGTACCGAGGTGCATGCTGGGATACACCGAGGCACCGCTTCGGCCCTATTTTCAACGGGGCGGTACCGAGGTGCATGCTGGGATACACCGAGGCACCGCTTCGGCGCCATTTTCCTACGGCGGCCGGAAAAGCCCAAACGGAGTTTCCGGTTCCCCGCGCGCGGTGCATGCCGGGATAGCGGCGGGCCTGCTCCGCCATGGGGGTGCGGCGGGGACCCCGCGGCCGGGCCGGGCCCGGGATGGGGCCGGGGCTGGAGCCCGACACCGCCGGGTACTTCCGACGGGCCCTGGAGACGCTGCAGGAGGGGCTGAGCCCCGAGGAGCTGGGTGAGGGGCGGGGACGGGGGGGTTGGGGGGGTCCCTGAGGGGCTTTGGGGGTCCCTGAGGGGCTCGGGGGGTCCCTGAGGGGCTTTGGGGGTCCCTGAGGGGGTCTGGGGGAACCTGAGGGGGTTTGGGGTAACCTGAGGAGTTTTGGGGGGTCCCTAAGGGGTTTTGGGGGGATCTTGAGGAGGTTTGAGGGCCCCTGAGGGGGTTTGGGGGGACCTTGGGGGGCTGCCGGGGTGTTGGGGGTTGCTGTGTGGTGCTGGGGCAGATACATTTAGAGATTTTGGGTTTAATAGTTACATTTCAGGATATTTTTTGATATTTTTAACGGTATTTATGAATTTTGGTGGTAATTAAGGAATTCTCCGTGTTTCTCGCCCCCCCAGCCCTGTTCGCCCCCAACGTGCTGGCCGAGGCGGTGGCCGCGGGCCCGGGGGTGGCCCTGGACGCGGGGGGGTCGCGGGTGCTGCAGGCGCTGCTGCCCCACGCCCCCCCCGCCACCCTGGCCCGGCTGCTGCCCCCCCTGGCGCTGGGGGGCCTGGGGGGGCCCGCGGGGCACCCGCTGGGGGGCCGCGTGCTGGAGGCCGCCCTGGGGCGGGTGCTGCCGGCCCTGGGGGGCGCCGCGGGGCCGGGGGGGGACGACGACGTGGGGCGGCTGGAGGAGGCCGTGGGGCAGCTGGCGGCGGCCGTGGGGGGCGACCTGGTGGCCTTCGCCCGGCACCCGGGGGGCAGCTTCGTGGTGCGGGCGCTGCTGCGGGTGCTGGGGGGGGGTCCCGGGGGCAGGTGAGGAGATGGGGGGGATCTGGGGGGTGATTTGGGGGGTCTGGGGGGAGATTGGGGAGGGTTTGAGGGGGTCTGGAGGGTGATTGGGGGGGTTCAGGGGCAATTGGAGGGGTCTGGGGCAGGTCTGGGGTCTCAGGGGGGTACTTGGGAGGCTCAGGGGGGCAATTGGGTCTGGGGGCAATTGGGGGGGGTCTGGGGGGGTCTGGAGGGTGATTGGGGGGTTCAGGGGGCAATTGGAGGGGTCTGGGGCAGGTCTGGGGTGTCAGGGGGGTACTTGGGAGGCTCAGGGGGGCAATTGGGGGGTCTGGGGCAGGTCTGGGGTCTCAGGGGGGTACTTGGGAGGCTCAGGGGGGCAATTGGGGGGGTCTGGGGAGTAATTAGTGGGGTCTGGGGGTGATTGGGGGGTCTGGGGCAGGTTTGGGGTGTCTGGGGGGGGTCATTAATTAGGGGGGGGCAATAGGGGGCGGTTTTGTCCCTGCCCTCCTCCATCTCTGCCGTGTCGCCCCCAGGGGGCGCTGAGCTGCCCCTCGGGGGGGCGGAGCCGAAGGGCAAAGGGGCGGAGCCAGCGGTGGAGGGGGCGGAGCTTCCCCCCTCCTTCCCGCCCCTCCTGGGGCAATTAGCGGAGGCGTTCGAGGAGCATCTGCCCTGTGAGTGCCTCCTAATTAATTACTACTCTGATTACCCTATAGTTACCCCCCAAATTAATTTCTGTGCCTCTTAATTACCCCACTAACTATCTCCAAGTTATGTCTAATTACACTCTGCTCCCTTAAATATCTCCCTGTTTTGTCCAGTTACCCCATATTTCCCTAATTACTCCCTTAATTATCCGCTAGTTATCTCGGTGCCCCCCTAATCACCCCCCTTAATTATCCCATCCCCCTAATTAGCCCCCAATTATCCCCTGCTCCCCTTAATTACTGCTCCAATCACCTCTGTATCCTGATTACCCCAATTATTCTGTCTCTTTAATTATGCTCCTAATTATTTGCTGTCCCCCTAGTTATTCCTTTAATTACCTTGTCTCCTAATTAGTTTTCATTAGTTATCAATTGCCGCACCATTATTTCATAATTGCCCCATAATTAATTACCACACAATTAGTTCACCGCCCTAATTACTTCTAATTGCCCCCAGCGCTGCTGTCCCCGCCCAGCGCCAGCCTCTGCCTGCAGGAGGCGCTGCAGGTGCTGCACCGCAGCCAATCACCCGCCTGCGCCCGCCTCTGCGACGCCCTCATTGGCCACCTGGCCCCGCCCGGCCCTGCCCCCGGCGACAGGTGAGCTCCCATTGGGTGCTGCAGGGCGCGCGGGGCGTGCTGATTGGCCGGCTGGCTCTGAGGGTGCGCTCTCATTGGCCGGGAGGCGTTTGGGGCTTGTTCCTGATTGGCTGCGGGGTTTGCAGGTGCTCTGTGCTGATTGGCTGATGGGTCAGCGCTGCCCTTCCCATTGGCCAGCGCTCCCGGGGGCTGCGTGGTGATTGGCTGGGGGTTTGCAGCGCTGTTTCCTGATTGGTTGATTGATTTTGAGCCTGTTTTGCATTGGTGGGGGGTTGTGCGGCTGTTTCCTGATTGGCTGGGAGGTTTCAGGTGCTGTTTCCTGATTGGCTGGGAGAATCTTAGCTTGTTTCCTATTGGTAGTTATTGTTTAAAGGTGGCTGCTCATTGGGTAGCTGGCTCTCACGCTCCTCCCCCATTGGCTGGCAGCCTCTCCAGGCTTGTCCCTGATTGGCTCAGGCTCCCAAACCCCTTTTGCTGATTGGCCAGCCGACCAACCCGCCCCTCCCTATCGGTCAGCGCCCTGCTGATGCCGGCAGCTAATTGGCTGGGCTGTCCCGGGGCGGTCTGGGGGGGAAGCGGGGCCCAGCTGGTGATTGGCGGGGGCGGTCAGTAACGCTCGTGCTGATTGGCCGCAGCGCGCTGGTGCGGGGGCTGCAGGACCCGGAGCGGAGCCGCCTGCTGGAGGCGGCCGTGGCGGTGTCGGGGCCCCGGCGGCTGCGGGAGCTCTTCCGGGGGCAGCTGAGGGGCCGCCTGCGGGGCGTGGCCACCCACCGCGTGGCCAATCACGGGCTGCAGCGCCTGCTGGACCACGCCCCCGACGACGTGGTAGGCGGGGCTTGAGGGGATGGGGGGGGGGACGGGAAGGGCAGGGTGGGGGGTGTGGCTTAAAGGGGAGGGGCTTGTGGGGGGTGGAGCTTACGGGGGCGTGGCTGACGCTGTCTCCGCCCCCTCTGCAGGTGGGGGAGGTGCTTCAGGAGCTCGGCCCCGCCCTGGGCGACGCCCTGTCCCGGGGGCACCCCGGGGTGCTCACGGCCCTCCTGGGCGCCTGCCGACGCGTCCCCGCCCTCCAGCAGGAGGCGCTGCGGTGCCTCTTCCAGGTAGGCCCCGCCCCCTTGCACTCGGCCCCGCCCCCTTGCACTATGCCCCGCCCCTTTTAGCCCCGCCCTTGTCACTATTGAGGCTGGACACCCCCCCTTCTACCCAGGCCCTGCCCCTTCCATCAGGCCCCGCCCCTCCTGCCCAAGCCCCGCCCCCTCGTAAGCTCCTCCCCTCCCTCTAAGCCCCGCCCTCCCCGCCTTCTCTCCACCAATAGGCTTTCGGCTGCTGGGAGCCGCCGGAGCGACGCCGAGCGTGCGTGGGGCTGCTGGCCGGGCTGCGCCCCTTCGGGGGCGGGGACAAGGGCGAGGAGGGGGCGGAGCCAGAGGTGAGGGGCGGGTCACGGGCGGGAGTGGGCGGGGCTACCTCACCCCCTGTTCTTCCCCCCCCCCCCGTTTGCCCCCTGACCCCCCCCATTGCCCCCCACCCCCCCGTTATTTACCTCCCTTGTTAATTGTCTCCCCCCATTCCCCCTCCTAATTACCCCCACCCCCTCGTTATCTCTCCAGACCCCCCGGGGGGGCTCTGGGTGTCTCCTGCCCCCCCACCCCTTTATCTCTCTCCCCCCCCGCAGCCCGCCCTGGGCCCCGTCACCCTCCACGGCTCCCTCCTGCTCCAGCACCTCCTGCACTTCGGGGACCCGGGGCCGGTCCTGGGGGGGCTGGAGGCGCTGCCCCCCCCCGCGCTGACCGCCCTGGCCCGCAGCCCCCCCGGCAGCCACGTGTGGGACGCGCTCCTCGCCTCCCCCACCGTCCCCCCCCGCGCCCGCCGCCGCCTCCTGCGCAAGCTCAAGGTAAGGGGGGGCTGGGGGGGGGGGTCCCTGGTGCCAGTTTGGGGCCAGATCCACGTTTTTGGGGTGTTCTGGGGCGGTTTCAAGTCTGTTGGAGTGTTTTGTGGTGGTTTCAAGTGCTCCCCCTCAAAGAAATATGCTGGTTTCAAGGCTCCCCAGTGTGCGGTTTGGCGGTTCCAAGTGTCCTCTCAAAGAAAGATGGCGGTTTCATGCTTCCTCTCACAGAAATATGGCAGTTTCACAACTGCTAATTGTGCTGTTTGGTGGTTTCAAGCCGCCCCCCCCGTCCTTGGTGTTTTCGAGGCTCCCCATTGTGCGGTTTTAAGGTTTCCTTAAAAGAGATATGGCGGTTTTAAGGCTCTTCTCAAAGAAATACGGTGGTATTAAGGCTCTCTTCAAAGAAATATGGCGGTTTTAAGGCTTCCCTCAAAGAAACATGGCAGTTTTAAGGTTCTCCTCAAATAAATATGGTAGTTTTAAGGCTCCTCTCAAAGAAATATGGCAGTTTCGAGGCTCCCCATTGTGCGGTTCGGCGGTTTCAAGGCTCCCCCTTAACGAAATGGAGGGTGTTGGTGCCCCAGCCTGATGCCCTTAAGGCTCCGCCCCTCGCTGATGTCACTTCCTGCTCCGTCGCCGCCCCCCGCAGGGTCACTTCGTCTCGCTGGCGTGTCACCGCAACGGCAGCCGCGTCCTCGACACCGTCTGGGCCTCGTCCTCCGCCCCGGCCCGCGCCGCCATCGCCGCCGAGCTGGGTGAGTGATGGGGGCGCCGCTGGGGGGGGACAGACCCCCATCACCCCGGCCCCGCCCTAACGCCCCCCGTCCCCGCAGCCTCCCAGCGCCACGCCCTGCACAGCGACCCCCACGGCCGGGGGGTGGCCCGGGCCTTCGCCATCGACCTGTTCCTGCGCCGCCGGGGGCTGTGGGAGCGGCTGCAGGCGGCCCCCGCGCGCCACCGGGGGGTGCTGGGGCCGCTCCTGGAGGACTGACCCCCCCGGGAGGACTGGACCCCCTCTGGGGGCACAGAGCGGGGCTTGTCTGCTCTGAGGGCCCAACCATAGACTCCCTGGAGGACTGCGCCCCCGTACCATAGAGCCGCTGGAGGACTCGGCCCCAGAGAGGCCCCACACGGAGCCCTTCCTGCTGCCAGCACCATTGGGGGGGGGGTCCTCCCTGCTGTATATTTTTATATAAATTAATGTTTTTTTCACATTTTTGTGTTTTTTTCAGTCAGGAGGGGGCAGGGCTGATCCCTTGGCCCCTCCCCCTTCCTGCCACACCGTTGTCCCGCAACCACCAGTGCTATTGCGGCCCTTTATTGGGGCTATAGGGGCAAGGGGAGGGGCTATAGGGGCAGTGGGTGGGGCTATAGGGGCAAGGGGAGGGGCTATAGGCCCGGGGGCGGGGCTCTGGGGCCAGTGATGGGTTGTATTGGGGGGTCTGGGGGCTGTTTGGGGGCCCCGGGGGGGCAATAGGGGGAATCCAGGGGCAATTAGGGGATGTTTAATAAGGATGACCCGATTAAATAAAACCAATTAAAACAAATGACGTCAGCGGCCTCGTTAATGAGGCTCTGAGCAGTGAAACCCTCCACGGCCCCTCCCGTCCGCGCTCCCAGCCCGCCTCCTTCCCGTGGTGCTTTGCGCTCCCAGCCCTCCCCCTTCCCGTGGTGCTTTGCGCTCCCAGCCCGCCTCCTTCCCGTGGTGCTTTGCGAGGCGGCGCCATGTTCCTGCAGTGCTACAACGACGAGCGCGGCGAGCGCGTCTACACGCTGAAGGTACCCGGGGAGGGCGGGGGGGACGCGGGGAGGCTCCGAGGGGGCTCCGGGGGGACGCGGGGAGGCTCCGAGGGGGCTTTGGGAGAGCTCCGGGGGGCTCGGGGGGTCGCGGCGTGGCCCGGCCTCACCGGGAGGGCTCCGGGGTTCGCGGCCCGCGGCCCCCCCTCACGGCCGCCCCTTCCCTCCCCGCAGAAGCTGTCCCCGGCGGGGCAGCCCACCCGCTCGGCCCACCCGGCTCGTTTCTCTCCCGACGACAAGTTTTCCCGGCACCGCCTGGCCTTGAAGCGGCGGTTCGGGGTCCTGCTCACCCAGCGGGCGCGGCCGGTGCTCTGAGGGGCGGGGGGGGGAGCCCCGGCCCCCCGGCCCCGGTACCGGAATAAACCGATGAGGCTCAAACGGCTCCGTGTGGTGCTTGGGGGGGACGGGGGGGGGTGGGTGGTACGGGCCCCTCTTGGCCACGCCCCTTCCGCAAGCCCCCCGTGCCGCCCCCCAAACCACGCCCCCCTTTGCCCCGCCCCCTGCGGCACCACGCCCCCTGCGGCAGCGCAGAGGGCGCGCGGCGGAGTGACGTCACTACGCTGCGGCGGCGGCGGCGCGGGGCGCGCGCGGCCCCTCCCTGCGCCCCCCCCCCCCCCCCCCCCCGGCCCTCAGGTACCGTCACGGCCGTTCCCGCCCTTTCGCGCGCGCGGCCCCGGGGGGGGGGTTTTTGGCCCCAAAATGGGGGGGGGGAAGGGGGGGGGGGAGGGCGGGTTTGGGCTCAAAACGGGGGGTTTCGGGGCTGGGGGGGGGTGTTGGGCCCGCGGTGCCCCGAAAAGGGGGGTTTTAGCCCCAAAAGCGGGTGGGGGAAGGGGGTGGTCAAGGTCCCGGTGCGGTGAAATCGGGGGGTTTGGCCTCAGAATGGCGGTTCTGACCCCCACACACGGGTGTAGCCCCCCCGCAGCGGGGTGGTTTGCTCACGGTGTGAGGGAAATGTGCTGATTTCAGCCCAAAACAGCAGCTGGGGGGGGGGGGGGGGGCTGCTCCGAGGTGATCAGCTGCCGCCAAAGCACCTGGGTTTCCCCTCAGTGTGGTATTTTTTCCCCCTAAAATGGCAGTTTTCTTCTCAGAATAGCAGTTTTTCCCCCAAAATAGCAGTTTTTCCCTCAGAATGTTGTTTTTTCCCCCCAAAGTGCCCGATCTTGCAGCCAGTCTGTAGATTTTTTCAGCAAACTCCTGGTTTCTGCCCCAAAGTGGCTGGTTTTACCCAAAAATGACAGTTTTTCTCTCCCCACCGACGGGCTGTTCGTGCTCTAACGCGGTTCCCCGCTTCAGAGTGGTAAGTTATTTCCCCAAAAATCCCTTTCTCTGCCCCAAAATGCCTCCCACCACCTCAAAAATGCCTTTTTTCCTTGTCAAAGTGACAGATTCTGCACCAAAACGGCGGCGTTTGCCCAAAGTGCTGTTTTTCTGCCACAAAGCAGCCGTTCCTCCCCCCAGACGGCTTTTTTTCCCCAAAAGTTGTTTTTTTTGCCATAAATTGTTTTTTTTTATTTCTGAAAGCAGCTATTTTTTCTCCAAAGCGCTTTTTTTTTCTGCAGAGTGTAAAAACAAGGTTTTGTGTTTGCTGAATTGCTGTTTTATTTTTCAAAAGTGATTATTTTCTTCTTAATCATCTTTTCCTTGCAAAACTTTATATTGCATCTTAAAATGATTATTTTATTTGTAAAGTAGTCGTTTTCTCTCAAATAACGGTTATTTTGCTTTTAAAATGTCGATTTATTTACATTAAAATGTCTATTTCTGTTCTAGAATGGCCATTTTCTCTCCCCAAGTGTCGTTTTTTTGGCCCAAAGTGTCCATTTTTGCCCCAAAGTGGCATTTTACCCCCCAAAATACCATCTCGCCCCACCCTTTCCCCACCTCACTCTCTCTGTCCCGTCCCCCCCCAGGTCCTGCTGACCTCACGGCGTTGCTGCTGACCTCACCGCTGACCTCACCGCTGACGTCACTATGTCGGGGGCGGGGCTGGGGGCGTGGCCGCGGCGCGGGGGGGCGGAGCCCTCGGAGAGCAGCCCTGAGCCCCCCTCCCCGTCCAGCTCCCGCGTCCCCCCCTCTGACACCAGCCCCAGCGACGAGACCACGCCCCCTACCTGTGGCCACGCCCCCGGGAGGGGCGGGGCCGGCGCGGGGGGCGGGGCCTCGGCACGCCCCGCCCCCTCGGAGGCTGCTGTGGGCTGCGACAGGAACCTGGCGCTGTTCGAGGTGAGGCCGTCCCTCGTTAGCGAGCTCCTCGTTAGCGTGGTGCTAATGAGGGGCCTCCTAATTAACGTGTGCCCCCCCCACCCCGAAGGAGGAGCTGGCCACCCGCCCCCGCGTCCCCGCCCTCCTGCGCCGCATCGCCCCCTACAGCGCCCTGAGCCCCGACAGCGACGACGGGCACGGCCCGGTGAGAGACCCCGCATCGGGGGGGGACATGGGGGGTGTGTGGGGGGCACACAGGAGTCGGGGGAGGGGGTGCAGGTGTCTGGGGGGGACACGGGGGTGTGGGGAGGGGACACGGGTCTGGGGGCGTGCAGGTATCTGGGGGGGGGACACGGGGATCTGGGGGGGGACATAGGGGTCTGGGGGGGGACACGGTGGGCTGGGGGAGGGGGTGCAGGTGGGTGGGGGGTGTCTCAGGGTCTGGGGGATTTCCCGGGGGTCTGGGGGGGCTCTCAGGGCTCTGGGGGGGGTCCCAGAGCTCTCGGGGGGGGTCCTGGGTGTCCGGGGTGTACACAGGGCTCTGGGGGGGCTCTCAGGGGTCCGGGGGTGGTCTCAGGGCTCTGGGGTGGTTCCCGGGGTCCGGGGTGCCCCCCCATGACCCCCCTCTCCCCCCAGCGGCCCCTGGGCGCGGTGCTGGGGGTGGCGGTGCCGTCGCTGCAGACGCTGCTGGGGCTGGTGCTGGTGCTGCGGCTGCCCTGGGTGGTGGGCGCCGGGGGCGTGGTGCGGGCCTGCGCCGTGGGGGCGCTGCTGGGCGCCTGCGTGAGTGGGGGAGGGGGCGGGGGGCATGGTCAGGGGTCACGGGCCGGGGTCAGGGGTCACAGCCTGGGGTCACACGGGGTGGAGGGGGGGCCCTTGGGGTGCTGCTGTTGGCTGCATCAGGGGGGTCGGGGTCATGTTTGGGGTCGGGGGTTACAGCTGGGGTCAGGGGTCACATGTGGGGTCACAGTGGGGGTCAGGGGTGAAGCTCCAGGGTTACGTTTGGGGTCAGGTCAGGGGTCACATGTGGGGTCACACCTGGGGTCAGATGTGGAGTCACAGGTGGGGTCAAGGGTGAAGCTCCAGGGTCGTGTTGGGGTCAGGGGTCACATGCTAGTGTTACACCTCGGGTCAGGGGTCACATTTGGGGTCAGGGGTCACATCCCAGGGCTACACCTGGGGTCAGGGGTCGCACGTAGGGTCAGGGGTCACGGGGTGGGTTCAGAGCTGGGGTCCCAGGTCGGGCGTGGGGTCAAGCCAGGGTCATGCTTGGTGGTACGGGGGAGGGGTCAAGTGTCACGGGGTCACGGGGGCTCAGAGGTCACCGGGTCAGAGGTCACGCCCCCCCAGACCGTGCTGACCGCCGTGTCCCTGAGCGCCGTGGCTACCAACAGCCTCGACCCCGGTGAGCGCTGGGGGGGGGGTTGGGGGTGGGGGTGTCCCCTGTCCCCGCCCCCCCGCTGACGTCACGTGGGCGTGGCAGGGGGCGGGCCCCTGGAGCTGCTGTCGGGGGCGCTGGGCCCCGAGGCCGGGGGCGCCGTGGGGGTCTGCGCCTTCCTCAGCGCCGCCTTCGCCGCCGCCGCCGCCGCCCTGGGGGGCGCCGAGATCCTGCTGGTGGGATGGGGCCCTTTAAGGGGCGGGGCCGGGCCGCGGGGGGCGGGGCCAAGGGGAGGGGGCGGGGCCAAGGGGAGGGGGCGGGGCCTGGCCCTGGGGAGAGCCTGGGTGGGCGGGGGGAGGCTGGAGGGGGTGTGGCCACAGGGGAGGGAGTGGTGCTAATTAGGGGCGGGGCTGATTAGGGGCGGGGCTAAGTGGGCGTGGCCTTGGGGTGGTGCCTCTATGGGGCGGGGCTTCCTGGTGGGGTGGGCGGGGCCTGATGCAGGGGGTGGTGTAATTACCCCAAGGGTAATTGGGGAGGGGTGTGGGGGCGTGGCCATCTCGAAGTGGGCGGGGCCTCCTGGGCTGGGGGCGAGGCTTATTGGTGGTGGGTGGGGCTGTGGGCGGGGCCGGGCCGGTGTGGGCGGGGCCGGGCCGGTGTGGGCGGGGCCGGGCCGGTGTGGCGGGGCCGCGGGCGTGCCCGGCGCTGTCACCGCTCCCCCCGCAGGTGTACGTGGCCCCGCAGGCCGCCGTGCTGCCGGGGCGCGGCCGGGGCGCGTGGCTGAACAACGGGCGCGGCTTCGGGGCGGGGCTGCTGGCGCTGCTGGGGCTGGGGGCCGCGGCGCCCCCCGCTGCCCGCGCCGCCCCGCTGGCCCCCGCCGGGCTGCTGGTGGCCCTGCTGGGGCTGCAGGCGGGGGCCCTGCGCGCCGCCCTGCCGGGGGGCGCCCCCCACGCGTGAGTGACGTCCCCGCCCCGCCTGCATGTAGATGAGATGCTAATGAGGTGGTAACAGCGTGCGCTCTGGTCGCAGGCTGTGTCTGCCCCCCCGGCCTGGCGGCGCCCTCCAGCCCTGCCCCACGGCGCGGCCCCACGGCGCGGGGGGCAACGACACGGGGGAGGCGCGGCCGGCCCTGCCCGGGCCCAGCGCCCGGCTGCTGGCGGGTGAGTGTGCGGGGGGCGGCGGGGGGTGGTGTGGGGTGCGTGGGGTGCTATGGAGCACGTGTGGGATCGCGTGGCCGCATGTGGGGCGGTGTGGGGCACGTGGGGTGGGGTCTGTAGGTGGGAGGGGCCTAGCCCTTCCCCGCCCCTTCCCCACCCCACAGAGAACCTGTGGCCCCGCCCCCCGGAGGCGGGGCTGGGGGCGGGGCCGGGCGGTGACGATGACGCCGACACCTCCTTCGGGGTCCTGCTGGGGCTGAGCCTGCCCAGCGCCTCGGGTGAGTGGGGCTGACCCCCAGGTGTGGGGCGGGGAGGGGGGTGTCACGGTGTGGGGCACACAGGGGTGACGCTGTGGAGCTGCCCCCCAAGTGTGGGGCTGGGGTTCACGGTGTGGGGGTCACAGGGGTGACGCTGTGGGGCTGCCCCCCAAGTGTGGGGCTGGGGTTCACGGTGTGGGGGTCACAGGGGTGACGCTGTGGAGCTGCCCCCCAAGTGTGGGGCTGGGGTTCACGGTGTGGGGGTCACAGGGGTCACGCTGTGGAGCTGCCCCCCAAGTGTGGGGCTGGGGTTCACGGTGTGGGGGTCACAGGGGTGACGCTGTGGAGCTGCCCCCCAAGTGTGGGGCTGGGGTTCACGGTGTGGGGGTCACAGGGGTCACGCTCTGGGGCTGCCCCCCAAGTGTGGGGCGGGGCGTGACGCTGTGGGTCGCGCAGGGGTGCTGTGGGGCTGCAGCCGCTGGGGGTCGCTCCGTGACGCCGCCCGCTCCGTCCCCGCCGGGAGCCTGGGGGCCGCCCTGGCCACCGCGCTGGGATGTATCCGCCATCGGGGGGGGGCCTTGAAATGGGGGGGGCGTGGGGCTGGGGGGTCCCCTATTGTGGGGGGGGGTCCCTGTTTTGGGGGGGTCGTTTCCTTGATGGCACAGACACGAGCGCGGCGCTGCTGCTGGGGGCCAGCGTGGAGGGAGCGCTGCTGAGGGACAAGTGAGGGGGGCCGGGGGAGGGTCCTGGGGTCATGGGGGGGGGTCTGGGGGTGTCTGGGGTCACTGGGGGGAGCTGGGGGTCACTGTGATTCATGGGATCAGCGGGGGGGTCTGCGGTCAGCAGGGGGGCAGGAGTCACTGGGGGGGGTCCCCAGAGGATCCCTGGGGGGTCCCACTGGCCCTGGGGGGGTCATGGTTTCCCCGGGGGGGTCCTGGGGTGACTGGGGGGAGCCAGGGGTTACTGGGGGGGTCCTGGGGTCACCAGGGGTGTCTGGGGTCACTGGGGGGGGCGTCTGGCGTTACAGGGGGCGTCCCCAGTGTCTCTAGAAGGTCTCTGGGGGGTCCTATTGTCCCTGGGGGGGTCCTGGGGTTACCGAGGGGGGTCCAGGGTCACCAGGGGGGTCTGGGGTCACTGGCGGGGGTTCAGGGTCACCAGGGGGGGGCCAGGGGTCACTGGGGGGGTCCCCCGTGTCCCCAGAGGGTCCCTGGGGGGTCCCATTGTCCCTGTGTGGGTCCCACTGTCCCCAGGGGGTTCCCACTGTCCCCGGGGGGGGTCCCGGTGTCCCCCCCCACACCGTGACCCCCCGCGCCCCCCCCAGGTTCGGCGCGTCGCTGCGGGGGACACCGGTGGCCGGGGCGGCGTCGTGGCCGTCCCCGTGGGTGGCGCTGGGGGGGGCGCTGCTCTCGGGGGGGGGCGCGGGGCTGGAGGCGCTGCGGGGGGGGGCCCGGCTGCTGCGGGGGCTGGCGCGGGCAGGGGCCCTCCCCCTGCCACAGGTACCCGCGCCCCCCACCCCCGAGTGTCCCCTTGTCCCATGGGTGTCCGACGCCCCCCTGTGCCCCCCTGTGCCCTCCTGTGCCCCCCCCGTGTCCCTATGGGTGTCCCGTCGTCCCTGGAGACCCCTGTGCGTCCCCATCGGTGTCCCCATGCCCCCCCCGCGCCCCCCACCCTCGGGTGTCTCCTTGTCCCTGTGGGTGGCCCCGTGCCCCCCCACACCCACCTACACCCCGCCAGTGCCCCCCCCGTGCCCGCCCTGACCCCGTGGGTGTCCCCACGTCCCCACAGGTGTCCTCACCCCCCGCCACCCCTCTGGGTGTCCCCATGGGTGGCCCCACGCCCGTCCATGTCACCCCACACCACCCTGTGACCCCCCATGGGGGTCCCCTCGTCCCTGGGGGTCCCTGTGCGTCCCCACGGGTGTCCCCATGCCCCCCCGTGCCCCCCCACGCCCCCCCAGTGTTCCCACACCCCCGTGGGCGTCCCCTCGTCCCTGTGGGTGGCCCCACGCCCCCCCGTGCCCCCCTCCGTGCCCCTCTGTGTCCCCACACTCCCCCACACCCCCCTGTGCCCCCCACTCCCCCCCACATCCCCCCCCCGTCTCTCCATGTCCCCCCCAGGCGCTGGCCCATGGCCGGGGGCCGCCGCTGCTGGCCACGCTGGGGGTGGCGGCGCTGGGGGTGCTGCCGGGCTCGCTGGACCTGCTGGCGCCCGTCCTCTCCGTGTGCGGTGACACGCGACCCCCCACGCGACCCCCCCCGTTTTGACATCACGTGGTGACGTCACGGTGACATCACGCCCCCCCCACCTCGCGCAGGTTCTGGCTGACGTCGTACCTGGGGCTGAACCTGGCGTGCGCCGTGCGGGGGGCGCTGCCCCCCCCGGGATGGGGGCCCCGCTGCCGCCTCTACCACTGGTGAGACCCCCCGGGACCCCCAGGGACCCCCCAGGGACCCCCCCAGGGCACCAGGGACCCCACGGGCACCCCCCCAGGGACACCCCCCAGACACCTAGGGACCCTCGAGGGACCCGCAGACCCCCAGGGACCCCCCCAGACATCGAGGCACCCCCCAGGGACCCCCCCAAACCCACCGGGACCCCCCAGGGACCCCCCCAGGGACCCCCCAGGACACCCGGGTTTCCCCCCAGACACCCAGGGACCCCCCGGGACCCCCCTGGGACCCCCCAGACCCCCCCCCATCCCCCTGGTGACCCCCCTCGCCCGCAGGGGGGTGTCCCTGGTGGGGGCCGTGCTGTGCCTGGGGCTGATGCTGGTGACCCGCTGGCTCTGCGCCCTGCTGGCCCTGGGCATCGGGGCCACTGCCTATGGCTACCTGGAGTACCGCGGGTGAGTGAGGGTCCCGGTTCTCCCCCCCACCCCATTTTGGGGTGCCCCACACGCATCGGGGCCCCCCATAACCCCCCCCCCGTGTCCCCCTTGCAGGGCACAGAGCGAGTGGGGCGGGGGGCTGCGGGGGCTGCTGCTGAGCGCGGCGCGCTGGGCCCTGCTGCGGCTGGAGGGGGGGCGGCCCCCGGCGCCCGCATCCAGGTGAGGGGGGGGGTGTGGGGCGCTATGGGGCGATGTGGGGCGCTGTGGGTCACACCATGTGTCCCCCCCCAGGCCGCAGGTGCTGGTGCTGCTGGAGCTGGACGGGGCGCTGCGCCCACGGGCCCCCGGGGTGCTGGCGCTGGCGGCGCAGCTGCAGGGGGGCGGGGGGGGCCGGGGGCTCACCGTGGTGGGCTCCGTCCTGCAGGGGGCGCTGCCCCACGACCTGCCCCGTGCCCGCGATGCCGAGCAGGTGGGGGGCACTGGGGGGGGCGGAGGGTTCCTATGGGGGCGGGTCTCCATAGATGTGGGTCTCTGTGGGCTTGGTGGGTTCCTATAGGGGCAGGTCTTCATAGATATGGGTCCTTACGGGGTAGAATCACCATGGGGCTGGGTTTTTGTGGGGCTGGGGGGTCTCTGTGGGATTGGGTCCCTGTGGGGCGGGTCCCTGTGGGGCTGTGTCACCATGGATGTGGATCTTTATGGGGTTGGTGGGCTCATATATGGGGGTGGGTCGCCATAGATGTGGGTGTCTATGGGGCAGAGTCGTTATAGGGCTGGGACTGTATGGAGCTGGTGTGCTCCTATGGGACTGTGTTGCCATAGATTGGAGTCTCTATGGGGCTGGGGGGTCACTGTGGGGCGGGGTCCCCCTAGATTGGGGTCTTTATGGGGCTGGGGACCATGGGGCTGGGGGGTTACTGTGGGGCAGGGTCCCCCTAGATTGGGGTCTCTATGGGGCTGGGTCTCTATGGCACTGGTGAGTTTCTGTGGGGCTGGGGGGCTCTTATGGGACTGGGTCCCCATAGACTGGGGTCTCTATGGGGTGTGTTTCTATGGGGCTGGTGGGTCTCTGTGGGGCGGGTGGCTATGGGGTGACCCCCTGACCCCTGTCCCCCCCCCCCCAGGCACTGCGGGCGGCGCTGGCCCAGTCCGGGGCCAGGGGCTTCGTGCAGGTGCTGGTGGGGCCGGGGCGGGGGCCGGGGCTGGGGGCGCTGGTGCAGGGCTGCGGGCTGGGGGCCCTGCGCCCCGACACCGTCCTCATGGGGTGGCCCCACGGCTGGCGCCGCCACCGCGACCCCCCCGCCGCCGCCCGGGCGTTTGTGGGTACGGGGGGGGTGAGGGGGGAGTGGGGGGGGCGATGCGGGGACGTGGGGGTCCTGGGGGGCCATGGGAGTGCTGGGGTGGCTATGCAGGTGCTGGGGGGCTATGGGGGGTCCTGGGGGGCTATGGGGGGTTCTGGGGGGGGCTGTGGGGTTGCTGGGGGTACATGGGGGGTTCTGGGGGGGCTGTGGGGGTCCTGGGGGGCTATGGGGGGTCCTGGGGGCTCTGGGGGATCCTGGGGGGCTATGGGGGTGCTGGTGGGGCTCCTGGGGGGCTCCTGGGGGGCTCTGGGGGGGTGTTGGGGGTCATGGTGGGGCTATGGGGAGTCTTGGGGGGCTGTGGGGGTCCTGATGGGGTGCTGGGGGGTTGTGGGGAGCCATGTGGGTTCTGGGGGTCTGGGGGATTCTGAGGGCTCTGTGGGGGGTCCTGGGGGGCCATGGGGGGTCCTGGGGGGCTGTGGGGGTGCTGGGGGACTATGGGGGGTCCTGGGGGCCTATGGGGTCCGCCCCCCCAGCCCCCCCCGCCGCTGTCTCCCCAGAGCTGCTGCGCGTGGCCGGGGCCGGGGGTCGGGCGCTGCTGGTGGCCAAGGGCCTGCTGGGGGCCGGTGGGGCGCCGGGGGGGACCCTGGACGTGTGGTGGGTGGTGGGCGACGGGCGGCTGCTGACGCTGCTGCCCCTGCTGCTGTGCCGGCACCCCGTGAGTGGGGGGGTGAGGGGGGGGTGTGGGGCGATGGGGGGGCTGGAGAGGGGGTGTGGGGAGATGAGGGGGGCTGTGGGGAGATGAGGGGGGCTGTGGGGTGAGGGGGGGGCTGTAGGATGATGGGGGGAGCTGGAGAGGGGGTGTGGGGTGATGGGGGGGGCTGTGGAGTGAGGGGGATGTGGGGGGGCTGGGGGGTGATGGGGCGATGGGGGGCTCTATGGGGCAGGTGCCGTGGGGTGCTATGGGACGGGCGGTGTGGATGCTGTGGGGTTGGTGCTGTGGGTCTGTGGGTTGCTGTGGGTCACGGTGCTGTGGGTGCTGTGTCTCACAGTGGGTCTATGGGTCGCTGTGGGTGCTGTGGGTCACGGTGGGTCGCTGTGGGTCGCCGTGGGTCACTGTGGGTCACGGTGGGTCGCTGTGGGTCCAGGCGTGGGGCGGGTGCCGCGTGCGGCTGTTCACGGTGGCGCTGCTGGAGGACAACAGCGAGCGGCTGCGGCGGCTGCTGGGGGCGGTGGCGCGGCGGCGGGGGCTGGCGGCCGAGACCCACGTCGTGGAGCTGGTGAGGGCGGGGGTGCCCCATAGAGCTGGGGGGGGCCCCGTAGAGCTGGGGGGGGCCCCGTAGAGCCGGGGGGCGCCCCATAGATCAGGGGTCCCCCCACCGAGCCCGCGGGTCGCCCCCAGCACGACAGCGACGTCTCGGCCTACACGTACGAGCGGACGCTGATGATGGAGCAGCGCTCGCAGATGCTGCGCCAGATGCGCCAGGCCCAGGTGACGTCAGCGGCGCCGTGACGTCATCGCGTGACGTCACGCTCACGGCGCGTGACATCACACCCGGGGGGCGGGGTGGACGTGGCGACGCACTGTGGGGGGTGTGTGACATCACGGGGAAGCGACGTCACAATGGGGTGTGACCTCACGGAGTGTGATGTCACGTGACCGCCACTGATGATGTCACGTGACACACCCACACATTCTCTCCGCCGATGACGTCACAGGGAGGCCCCGCCCCGTGGCAAGCCTCCAGCACGTGGGAGGAGGAGGAGGAGGAGGATGGAGGTGTCCCCCGGCGGGGCCCCAGCCCGTGAGTGCCACTGGGGGGGACTGGGAGGGACTGGGGGGGACTGGGGGGCACTGGGGGGGGACTGGGAGGGGACTGGGAGGCATTGCGGGGCACTGAGGGGACTGGAGCGGCACTGGGGGGGCCACTGGGAGGGCACTGGGGGGACTGGATGGTGGTCTGGGCCATGCTGGGGGGCACTGGGGGATTGTGGGTCATACTGGGAGGCACTGGTATATACTGGGAGGGAGGGATTTGGGGCTGTGGGCTGTACTGGGGGGCGCTGGGCGGTGCTGGGCGGCGGGGGGGGGCAGTGGTGGGTGCTGGTGCATACTGGTCTATACTGGTGCTGACTGGCGGTGACTGGAGGGGGAACGTGCGGCGCATGCACGCGGCTGAGCGGCTGAACGAGGCGATCGGGCGGCGCTCGGGGGGGGCGGGGCTGGTGCTGCTGGACCTGCCCCCCCCGCCCCCCGCGCGGCCCCCCCGGCCCCTGGAGAACTGTATCCTTGGGGGGTGGGGGGCCGCTATGGGGCTGGGGGGGCGCTTGTGGGGCGGGGGGACGCTTGTGGGGTGGGGGGCAGTTGTGGGGTGGGGGGCAGTTGTGGGGCGGGGGGGCGCTATGGGGCAGGGGGTGCTTTGGGGCTGGGGGGGGCACTTGTGGGTCAGGCCCTTGACGTGGGGCAGACCTGGAGTTCCTGGAGGTGCTGACGGAGGGGCTGGGGCCGGTGCTGCTGGTGCGGGGGGGGGAGCGGGACCCCCCCGAGCCCTGAGCGCCCCAGTACGGACCAGTGCAGACCAGTATGGCCCACTACGGACCAGTACGGATCAGTAGGGACCAGCCTGAGCCGCAGCTCTTGGAGCGCCATCCCAGTACGGGCCCAGCGCTCCCAGCACACGCCACCAATAAACTGTTTCCAACCCCCCGCCTGCCCCAGTGTCTCCTTGGTCCCAAAACCGCCGGGATTCACCCCAAAACGCCCTTGCTGGCCTGTGGAGCCCCCACAAGCTCCGCCCATGGCACCTGCCAATCACCCCCCTCAGTCCCACCCCCACACCTGTCAATCACCCCACCGGGGGCATCGGGTCAAAGGTCGCAGGGGGGCAGGGGCAGGTGAGGGGCCACGGGCCGGCGGGCCTGGGAGGGGGGGTCCCCCGGTCGGGGCTGTGGCGGGCGGGTCCGAGCTCTGCGCTCCTTGGGTGGGGGGCGGAAGCGGCCCCGGGCCGAACGCTGCCCCGGGCTCGCCGGCGGGGTTTGGGGGCCGAGTCCGTGTCCGGGCGGGGGGAGCAGGGGCAGCCCCGTCCGGCTCTGCGCTGCCCGGTGTTGGGGCCGGGCAGGCTCTGCCGGCGCGGGTCGGGCAGCGGCGGCCCGGGGGGGCTCCAGCGGTGCCGGGTGGGTCTCGGTCCCCACACGCGGGGGGTGGGAGGAAGGGCCCTGTCTGGTGCCGCCGGGGGGGTCGTGGGGTTACGTGGTCTGGCACACATGGTCTGCACTTCATGCTCTGACAAGACAATATGCTGAGGTGGGGATGAGCTCCAACACGAAAAAACAGGTACAAGGTTATGGTTTTTCTTGTTTGGTTCTTTTTTGGAGTGTCCTGTTTTTGTGGGGATAAAACTTATAGAATCACTTTTCTGTTCCATTTTGTTTCGGTTTGTGGCCAGCTGTGGGACAGGGATCAAGGCCATTAGCAGTTAAATCCAGGGCAGCTGCCCCAGGCTGGCCCACAGGTGTGTTCTATAACATTAAGCTCAGGTTCACTATAAAAGGGCAACTTGCTGGGGAGGGGTGGGCCTCTTTGCTCTGCTCCCCTCCCTCTTTCTACTTCTTCTCAACAATGGCTATCTCCAGAGGAACTTGCCATCGCTCTGTGGGCTAAGTATAGTTTTGTGTGTTTTGTATTAGCATCGATATCAGTTTTAAATTGTAACCCACGAGTCTCCCTCCTTTTCCCGAATCCCTTTCTCGGTCCGGGAAGGGCCATCGGGTGATAGAAGAGCTGCTTATTTTTTAGTCCCAGGTGCGGATGTATTTTCACACTGAGAGAAGCAGCAGTGTCTGTTTGAGGTAAGAGGTTCAGGAGCAGGTAAGGTTAAGTAGCATGTGTAGTAGAAAAGGTGCTTGATTGTAGTTTGTTTGTTTGTTGTGGGTTTTTTTTTTTTTTCAGGTCAGTAATTTAGTAGGTTATAACTATTGTCAATCTACTTATTCTGCAGGCCTGTAGGAGAGCATTAAGTCCATAGGAAAAGAGAAGATAGGAGGGGCTCGCAGGACACCGGTCGGAAAATCAGCTCCCAAGGAGCGGCCGACTCGGGGGGGTTCAGGGGCTTGAATACAGGGCTGGAGCTGTCAGGAGGAGTTAAGGTTTCCTTCCTGACAGTTCAATAGAAGAAAATGGGCTTCTAAAGTTTTGGCACTGGGGAATAGTTGGGAAAGGGAGACGGGTTCACCAACGATTCTCAGACTGGCTTTGCCATTGGATTCGGTGTCAATGAACTCTGTTTCATTGTAGTCTCTCTGCAGATGATGGGAGCTATGACAAAGTCACAAGCAACGGTAATGAGGAGGATCAGGGGGGTGGTGATGTATCACAAGGATAATAGTAATTTTGTGTCTCTTGGTATCTCGGGTATCTCAAGCAACAACAGCCACAGCGTCCAACTCTGGGACGAGCAGGCGAGCAGAACACCACGGCGCTTCTGAGGAGGGGATTGCAGCAGGAGAGTTTAGTATCGGCCAGTGTGAAGCTTCCAGCTGGCACTGTTGGTTTGGTGTTTTTTTTTTTTGCAGATAACGTTGAGGAACCTGGCAACTGCAGAAACGATCCAGTTAGCTAATGCGGGTTTTTCTGAGGATGGATTGAGGCCCCCAGCACTCTGAAAGCTAAGTTGTGGGACCAGGGCTGGGGAGGGGCTGGGAGGAGGGGACCAGGTTGGGAATTGCCGGGAGGGGGTGTAAAGTTAGAGTAGGGGAGCGGGCTGCCCAGGAGCAGTTCCCTTGGGGCCACCTGAGGGAGCGGTTACTTTTCAGCACAATGGTAGTGTGTGCCAGGCAGGGCAGTTCCAGCCTGTGTCTGTTTGTTTTGTAGTTTGTGTGGCGTCTTCTGTGTCTTAGACCTTTGTCAGGTCTCGATGTCTTGTCTGTGCTCAAGGAGGACACCATTGAGGAGGCAGCCTCGGCTGCCATCCGTAGGTTCTTGAACACCTGTACTCATGAGTACAGTGGCCATCAGGCGCTTCTTTTCTTGTGTAATGAGCTTAAAGCGTGGTTCGGTCTTCCATCTTGCAAGTTTCCGGACGGTCCTTTTCTGTAGCGTCATTCCGTGCCGCACGAGCGGCTCCTCTTTCCGGGCGTCCTTTTGGACGGACCGGGCTTTCTTCCCGGCATCCTTATGTGGTGAGGTCTTGAAGCCAGGCTTCTTGCGCATACATCCTCTCTGTTCTGAGAGTCACTTCTTGTCACAGGCCATGACGTTCTGGTCTCTTTCTGGGGTTGCCATAGAGCCTCCTCACGTCCCCGTCACGGTGCCTCAGGTGCTTTTGCCCTGCAGCCTCTTCTCTTTGGGCATCATCATCATCCTCGCTGAGACTTTTCTCTCGTCTTTGAGGTGCGTCGTTTGCAGCGTTCCGTGTAGCGTCAGTCTGCGTGTGTGTGTGTGGCTCGGAGCTGCCCTGCCTGGGGGTGGTGTCAGGGGTAGGTGGAATAGTAATAAAAGTCTCAGGTTAATATGTTGGTGTGCCTAGAACTTTGGGGTAAAGGTTGTACAGTCATCTCGGGTCGAGCAGCCTTCAGCAGGGTGTGTGGATGGCCATTTCCATAGTGTCTTATGGAGATGATAGGAGCCGTGTGGGAGGGGCTGTTCAGCAGTAGCGAACCAGCTTGAGTCTCAAAGGCTTGTATGTGCGGGGCCTAAAGTTTGCTGTATTTGTAATGTTTTCACGGCAGGAGATTAGTTGTTCTGCAGATAGTAATCCTGAATGGAAACAAGGGGTGTGGAATTGTTCAGCTATTGCTTCATCACAGAGTGAGTTGTTCGGTATGGCTTTTGCAGATGCAGAGGGACGAGCTGTGCACCAAAAGGAGACAGAGGAGAGGCGAACGGAGCCCGTAAGAAGGTGGGTCGGCACGATGTGTCGGTGGGATGACGTGTCCGGTGGCTATTTGACTAGCTTATAAGGCTGGTTTTATTTTTTTATGTTGAAGGTGGGAAGCAACGAGCGAAGCAGGATATCTGCACCAGAGGCTGTGACTCGAGTCAGGTGAGCAGCATCCGCCGGGCCGAAGCAGTGGTCGTTTTGCGCAGGTGCGGTATTGTCGGTGAACTTACCCGCCTCCCTTGTCTGTTATGCCTTACAGGTGGGACGTGAGGATCGGCGTCGCACCCCGTAAGCTCCAGAGGCAGGATAGGCGAGCGGTCAAGGTAAAGGAGCAGGAGATAGGGATGGGTGCGGGCAGGCCGTGGTTTTGGCCGGTATCTCAGCTCGTGCCTTTTTGTTTGTGTTTTTGCAGGTGCTGCCCACAGGCTCCAGGGGGCCGATGCCACATGCTAAGGAGCAGTCTGAGAAGGTGAGGCGGTTGTGGGCCATGCTGGTGTCTAATAGCAAAGTATTAAATGTCACCATGGTTAAGATTTGCCTTCTGTTTTTACAGGCGCTGTGCAGGCTGCCTTAGGAAGTGGATGAGCATTTGAGGTGAGCCGGGGTGGTAGCGAGGAGGATCACGGGGGTGGTGACTTCTCACAAGTGTAATGGTAATTTTATGTCTCTAGGGACCTCAGTTCCCGGAAGCGAAGGCAGCTGCAGCGTCCAAGCCTGGGATGAGCGGTTGAGTGGAACACCACAGTGCTGCTGAGGAGGGAAGTGTTGTGGAATGGGATGGTATTGGCCAATGTGATGCTTCCAGCTGACACTGTTGTGTGTTTATTTTTTGCAGATGGTGCTGAGGAACCTGGCAGCTGCAGAAAGGACCCAGCTATCCATTGTGGGTTTTGCAGAGGACGGATTGAGGCCCCTGGCTGTCTGAAAGCTAAGTTAGGGGACCAGGACTGGGGAGTGGCTGGGAGGAGGTGATGAAGTTGGCTGTTACAGGGGGTGGGCTTTAAAGCTAGTTTAAGGGAGAGGGTTGTCCAGGACCCATCCCCTTTGGCCAGATGAAGAGAGTGGGTGCCTTTTCAGGACAATGGTAGTGTGTGCCAGGCATGGTGCTTCCAGCCTCTGTCTGTGTTGCTGTGTAGTTTCTGTAGTCAGTATCTCAGCATGTGCCTTTCGGTTTTGGCAGGTGCCCCACGGAGCCTCAGAGGGGTGAAGCCGCACTCCAATGTTTGGCCCGAGAAGGTGAGTTTGTTGTTGGCCGGGCTGGTGAGTAGTAGCAAAGTGTTATAGAGCACCTCTGTTAAACCTTTATGTTTGGCTTTGCAGGCACCATGCGGGCCGGGCTCCTTTGGAACCGGATGAGCACCCGAGGTGAGCCGGGGCGGTAGCGAGGAAGATCACGGGGTGGCAATATCTCCAGCACAATGGTAATTTTGTGTCTCTCGGTGTCCTAGGCACCCGAAGGGATGACAGCCAAAGCATCCACCTACAGAATCTATGTGGAGCAGGTGAGTGGAATGCCGTGGAGCTGTTGAGGAGGGGGATGTTGTGGCATCGGTTGGCATCGAGCAGCGTGACTGCTAGCACTGTTTTGTGTTTTGTTTGTTGTTACCTGCAGGTGAAGAAGAGGAAACTGGCAACAGCAGAAACATCCCCGTTAACCGATGTGTTTTTTTCTTGAGGATGGATTCAGGCCCCTGGCTGTCTGAAAGCTAAGTTGAGGGCCCAGGGCTGGGGAGGGGCTGGGAGGAGGGGACCAAGGTGGGAATTGCCGGGAGGGGATGTAAAGTTAGTGTAGGGGAGCGGGCTGCCCATGAGCAGCCCCTCTTGGGCCAATTGAGGTAGCGGGTTACTTCTCAGCACAATGGTAGTGTGTGCCAGGCAGGGCAGTTCCAGCCTGTGTCTATTTGGTGTGTAGTTTGTGTGGCGTCTTCTGTGTCTTAGACCTTTGTCAGGTCTCGATGTCTTGTCTGTGCTTAAGGAGGACACCATGGAGGAGGCAGCCTTGGCTGCCATCTCTAGAGTCTTGAACACCTGTACTCATGAGTACAGTGGCCATCAGGCGCTTCTTTTCTAGTGTAACAAGCTTAAAGCGTGGTTCGGTCTTCCATCTTGCAAGTTTCCAGACGGTCCTCTTCTGCGGCGTCGTTTCCTGCTGCACGAGCGGCTCCTCTTTCCGGGCGTCCTTTTGGACGGACCGGGCTTTCTTCCCGGCATCCTTACGTGGTGAGGTCTTGAAGCCAGGCTTCTTGCACGTACATCCTCTCTGTTCTGAGAGTCACTTCTTGTCACGGACCGTGACATTCTGGTCTCTTTCTGGGGTTGCCATAGAGCTTCCTTACGTCCCCATCACGGTGCCTCAGGTAATCTTGCCCCGCAGCGTCTCCTCTGGGCGCGTCACACTTCTCGCCGAGAGTTTTCTCTCATCTTTGAGGCGTGTCTTTTGTAGCGTTCAATGTAGCATCGGTCTATGTGTGTCTGTGTGTGTGTGTGGCTCGGAGTTGCCCTGCCTGGGGGTGTAGAGTCAGGGGTAGGTGGAATAGCAATAAGAGTGTATGGTTAATATGTTGGTATGCCTGCCTTGTTGGGGTAAAAGTTGTACAGGCATCTTGGGTCAAGTAGCCATTTGGAGGTTGTGAGGTCAACTGCTTTGCTAGTGTGTTATGCGGTTGAGCAGAGCTGTGTGGGAGGGGCTGGGGAGGGGTATCAAAGCAGATTGAGTCTCAAAGGTGTTAAGGTTTCTTTGTGTGACCATTAAAGGTTTTATTTTTTAATGGCAGGCAGTAGTTGGGTTCTAGATAGTATTTCTAAATGCATGACAATCCTCTGGAATTGTTTAGCTATTGCTCTGCATCTGGTTGACTTGTGTGTTTTGGTGTTATTTTTTTGAGTTGCAGATGAAGGGATACCCACCAAAGAGCGACAGGGGAGGCACATGGAGCGCCATACGAAAGCGGTCATGAGGTCTCTATAATGTTTGAGAAGTCCTGGAGATCAAGGAACATTGCAGAAGACTGGAAGAAGACTAATGTCACCCTGATGTGCAAGAAGGGCTTAAAGGAGGTTCCCGGAGACTTAAGGGCACCTCAGTCACACTTCCATCACCATGAAAGTTGTTGAATGAATTGTCCTGGGGGCTCTAAGGCAACAAATGAAGCATCCGATTCGGAAAAACCAGCAGCGATTTACCAATGGCAAGTTGCGCCTGACAAACCAGATCGCCTTGTACAAGGTAAGCCACTCGGCGGATGTGGGGGTGAGCGGCGGATACGGTCTATCCGGGCCCGGAACGGTTTTGTACGGTATAGTTTTTGCATTTGTATCGAGCGCCACAGGAGACGGAACGGAGCGGTACGGCGACACGTCACGTTTCGTCCGACGACGCGACGGTATCGTCCGCCTCGGGAGAACGTCCGCATCGTGACGGCATTCATATCGTCTGCCACGGGAGACCGTCTCGCTTCGCAGCGCCATGTTTTGTTTTGTATTGAATCATTCTGTATTTGTATTGTTTTGCTCTGTATTGGTATTGTATTGTTTAGCTCTGTACATGTAATCACTGTCATTTGAGACCATCTCGCTTTGTACAGTCCCACACGGCGTTTTGCGTCGTAAGGCAGCGTGCCGTATTCGTATCAAGCGCCACTTGAGATCATTTAACTTTGCTGCGCTCCATGTTGTGTTTTGTCTTGTATTGTTCTGTATTTGAAGTTATGTTGCATGGTTTGGCTCTGTGTTGTGCAGAATTATAATTTGAAATGTATCAAATGTTTCTGTAATGCTTTGGGTTTGTATAGCTCTGTGTTTGATTTTTATATAGCATAGTTTGGCCATATGTTGGTGTTTTGTGGCTTTTTTTTTTTTTAAGCTATTGCTCTGTATATTTTTTTTTTACTGCCACTTGAGACCATACTGCGTCGAGTCGTTCGGCGTCCGTCCGCGTTTCGCATAGAATTCACGCCGTATTTGCAATAACTGCCGTGTGAGGCTGTGTATTGTGTCATATAGACCTGTATGTGACTGTTTTGTGTCCTAAGGCTTAGTATTTGTATACGGTCCTATATTTTATATAGGTCTTAGAGGTTGTGTTGGTCTCGGTGTAGGTCTTAGAAGTTGTGTTGGTCTCGGTGTAGGACTTAGAGGTTGTGTTGGTCTCGGTGTAGGACTTAGAGGTTGTGTTGGTCTCGGTGTAGGTCTTAGAGGTTGTGTTGGTCTCGGTGTAGGTCTTAGAGGTTGTGTTGGTCTCGGTGTAGGTCTTAGAATATTCTTCCTTTCTTCTTGGTGTTGGGTTTAAGTATGTTTTATTTTCTTAGTGTAGGTGTTTTA